>NC_047115.1:35098928-35398928 GCF_902500255.1 Thalassophryne amazonica
GCTCCATACTAGCCGCAAATACGCGGATAAAACACGTCCGGAACACGTCAGGCAACGGGGGTTAATACCCAGTTCTATCCTTTACAATCGCAGGTTAAGACGCGCGTGAGAATGGCGGTGTTCTGCTGCCGCCAATAATGCCCTGTGTACCGCTGGATTTATCCAGGCAAATCCTGCGTTACTCCAGAAACTTTTGCATATAGGCACCGCCCCCAGAGTATAATAGGCTGAAGCAGCTGTCACTGCAGGGGGAGGGAGATCATACTCAGCCTTTTATTCTCCTTCCTTTTCCCCTCCTTAACGTGTTGCTCGTCTCCACTACAGGGCTCTCCTCTGCTTCTAAACCAGACCTCTTGGTAAGTCCTTGCCGCTGCCAATTTTCTTTTAGGAGGCATACTGGAGCTTCTCTGCAAAAATATCAGGAGATGGCCACGAGTGAGAGGCCTGCATGCAGCGCGCTAGCGTTTTTATATTGACCGCCGCCTATCGGCCGTTTGGAACGCCGTTAACTGGGAGGTGGCATTTAGAACAGAGTACTGTCCGCTAGCGCCGCCGTTTTGTCTGCCTCTGTCGCCGGTTAAAATGCCCTTGAGGACGCCGATGTGGGCTCTATCGCCGTTTTACACACCGTTGGTTAGGGATACAACGCCGGCCGCCAATTATGGCAGTGTTAACTGCGGCACTACAGGAAGGGGCAGGATGAAACGGCGATTAAAAAGTATCAAACGTCGTTGTTCGCGTTGTCTCCGTCGTCACGCGAATTCTCCGGGAGCGCTCCCGGAATTATTCGACATGTTGAATAATTTTTTCGACGATTCCCGCTAAAGCCGGAACTAAGCCACGCCCCCTAGTGCTAGCGTTAACAATGGCGTTTGATCCTTAAGACGGCCAAAAACTCTTCCGGGACGCTTCCGGGAGCTCTTACTGTCTATGTGTAAACAGGGCTTAAGAGTCTTTGTTGTAGAGTCTGGTCAGAGGGGGAGAAAAGTGGGAAGTAAAAAGTGCTCAATATGGTATAATTTTGCTTGTGTCCCTATTAAGATAAAAGCTCTCCTGATGCAGTTTGAGCATTGCATATAACATGTATCCTTTAGTGAAATAATTGCATGGAGACAACGGGAAAAGCAACCATAGTTTAGCAGTCAGGAGAGGATTCACTCTGACGCGGGAACATAAGCACAAGGACTGTTGGGAGAACTGTAAATACTAGTAATTGTGATTTATTGTGTTATTTGTGAATTTTATATGCTGGAACTTGTGGTGATCTTGTTAAAGTTATGTTGATACATGACTGTGGTGTTAAAGGACAGAGAAGCACCACTCAGTACAGCAAGTATAAATAGTACCTGAGAGCATGACACTGGCCTGCTGTTGCCGACTGTGTTAAGAGTCAACGCAAAGGGGAAGACCTATAGATTGTTCCAGATATGTTTCCAAGGGTTTAATGTTACAAAGGGGGCAGGAGTTTAGAAGTGTTTACTTCTTCCTACTCCTTTTCAAACATTGTTTTTTAGTTGACAGATTTTCCTTGTAGATCTTTATTATTTTATTTTCCTTTGTTTGAAAGAAATTTAATTAATTCATTCATTCAGGGGCAAAAACATAAACAAAACACACTGTATTCTATTTGGGCAAATACTGTACTTAAAATGTTCAAACAATCATGTTCCTATACAACTTTTTACAGGTGGGTGAACCGAGACAATACAAATGACACAGACAGGTAGCATGAGCAGGATTTCAACCCAGGTCTACATACACAAATTTGCCCCAAATATTTATTGTAACATGATGAGTTCCTGAAGTTGGACCACCACCTGTTCTCAGTTACATTCAAGGCTATTATATCATTGTGGTGTTGAATTAATGTGCCACGCGGGATGTAATAGTGGTGGTTGTCCAATATGAAGACTGATCCATGATAGGTACATTTCCCCTACTGATTTACTCTAAGACTCACTGCAAAATCTTCAGTTAAAAAAAGACAATTATCATAAAATTTACACTTTCCACTATGTAAGCTATGTCTAGCGAGTTGAAAGTGTCTCTGCTCTGAGCATTTCTGCAACAACAGTGATTTATTGATTCCACTATCTCACTTTGGGTAGTGTTACCAGATGCTTTCCAAAAATCTAAAAAACTACATAAAATATAGTTTGCTCATTGTTCAAAGGACGGCCTGAATGTCAAATAAGCACAAAATTGTATAATCTGGTGCGTATTCAAAACCGTGTGTCATGATCCGGCCCTTTAGGGCCATCTGTCTTTAGTATGGATCTGTATCCACGTTTGTATTCTGTGCCTTCTGTGTTCAAGTTATCATTGGTTTTGTTTCTGTTATCTTTGTATTTGTTCACTCTTGATCACTCAGTCACTCCAGTCTTAGTTTGATTCTGTTCATTTCATTTCTTGTATCATGCTTTGGTCACTGGTTTAGTTTGCTTTTGAGCATCTTGTATTCTTAGCTTAGTTGTGTTTATCACATTTTTGTATTATGCTTTAGTCACAGGTTTTGGTTATTATTCACCTTCAGTGTTTCTTTTCATATCATGTTTCATTCGTTAGTTACTGCATTATTCTGTAGTCACTGGGTTTATTTATTTGCTGTTTATCATTTATTTTGTGTTGTATTTTGTGGTTACTGGTTTTGTTTCATGTCAGTTATTTTTTGCTCAGTTTGTAGTCTGATTCGTCATGTCTTTATGGGTTAGTGCATTTTATTTTTATATTTTAATCTGTATCAGTCCCTGTTCTAGTTTCGATTATAATCACAGATCTTCTTGTTTCCTGCTGTTTGGATTAGTTACATTTTCCCCTTTTGTTTTGCTCACGCATTATTGCTTGTCTGGAACACATCACGTTATTCATTGCTAGTTTTTCTGTCACTTACTTGACTTGCTTTGCACTGTTGGTTTTTCAGCCACTTAGTTATCTTGCCCCGGTTCACTTTGCTTTTGCCTCAATGCACTCTCTTGCACTTACCTTTGTCTTCCCTGGTCACACCCCCCTTCCAGCACCTTCTGCACACCTGCTCCTCATTTCTCCACTAATTGCACCACCAGTTATTTAAGCCCTCACAGTCTCACAGCTCTCTGCCTGATTGTTAAATGTTATTCACTTTCCAGCCGTTCCTCATCTTGTTTTGCCTGCCACAGTTTGACCTTGCTTTGCCCTTGACCTTGAACTCGTCTTTGCCTCTGAACACCTCTACGTCGTGCTTTTTGGCCTCAGCCTGTTTTTTGGACCAAGCCTCAGCCTCACGGCTGTCTGTACCTTTGCTTCGCTGCTGGACCTCCCGTGTACCGAATCCCTGCTTGTTTAATTAAACGTTTTTCTTACACCAGTCTGCTTGTGAGAGTTTTGCATTTGTGTCCTGCTCTGTTTGTGCCCTGCCTGACATCGTGGTGTTGTATGTATTGATTTATCACATGACTAAATGATGCTATTGAGTCGACATGAAGTTTTACATCTTGTGACATCATACACACAACTGTGAGAATTCATCTGCATTCAGTAGGAGTCTAGTTTCCACCGCCTCCTTTACTTACTTGCACACAGGACACCGCCACGTCCCCCTCTCACAGTTAAGCTGCAAGTAGGACTCCAAGTCAAAGCACTGCAACAAACATCACAAATACTCATGACAATGACGTCATCAACAAGCCATCATTTTTTTTTTTTTTTTCATTAATCCTGATTTCATGTGGGCAAACCTGAACATGTTTGCAGTCATGTCCCCGTGCGGGTAGCTGAATGCGTCGGAAGGTAATGGGACATTTGAGTGACACTTTAATGGCCGTCTGTTCCACGCCGTCTTCGCCGTTCAGAGTGGCGTTTCCTGCTGAGGCTGCTACGCTACTGAAGTTCCGCTTAACTGCAAAGACAAGGCCGCTTAAGACGAGAGGTACTACAGCGAGAGCGCAAAGTTTTAGTTCAAGAGTTCCATATGCAGAAAGAGAAACAGGTGAACTCTTGTGTAATTAAAACGTGCTTTTACATATTAATGAACGTAAAGAACTAAATTAGCCGTACTCTTGGTGATGCAGTGCTCTGCAGGAAGGAGTCTCTTCTTCAGCAGGCCCTGGAGGACGGACCGCACAGATGGTCTGTGGACCAGCTGCAGCACAAACAGGTGGGACTGCATGACAACACAACAGAATTAGTTCAGACAGAAGACATCAAATTTATTGAGCAGAACATGTATTAGTGTTGAATCTTCAGTGATGAAGTCTCCCAAAACAGATAAGATTAGGAGAAGAACTGCAATTCGTATCAAACTCTAACCTGAGAAATGTTTGTTTGTTTGTTTGTTCCACTACTCCTCCATGGTGTCTGGGCCAGTTTCCACCAAACCAACTATGTGCATGTGGTTCACACCAGAACTGCACTGAAGGGGTAGGGGTTTGTTTTGGCAAAGGTCAAATTTTTAATTTTCACTCCAATTTTCACCAAACTTGGTGTGCTCTGAAATTATGTAGGCCATTGAAATTTGTCAAAGGTCAATAATCTGGATCAACATCATTGAGGTCAAAGGCTAAAATTTAAGTTCTTCTCCCCAGTTTTCACCAAACCTGGCACACGTGTGCAGGTATATTCTTGAATTGCTCAGGTATAGTCGCATTTGTTAAGGTCAATCATTGGGGTCAAGGTCAAGCCTGCCTGTCTGTTTGTTGGCTTATTCCTCCTAGGTCCAATTGTTGATTTCGAGCAAACTTGGAACATCAATGAAAGCTGGCGCTGAAATTACTCTTAAAGAATTCATTTTGGCCAAGGTCAAGGTCATGGATTTTTAACACAATTTGGACCAAATGTGGCATACAAGTGAATTCCAGAATTTCCCTGGCCACGGATCAATAATTTGTTTGAAGGTCATGGTAATCAGAGGTTGGTAATCCTGGCTTCAGGGAGTAAAAGTCCTACCATGTAGTGCTTCTATATGTGCAGTTGAAACAGGCGATATCAGTGATCAGCTCATCCATCTGCCTGAAGAGATGAACTATTTAGAATCAGCTCGTGTTTTTGGGTGGACAGAACAAATAAGTGCTGGGGCTTTAACTCACTGAAGTCGGGATTTTCCACCTCTGATGGTAACTGGGTTTAACTGTCAGATTGCCATAGCCCAGACTTTCTTCATTCCTATTGGTCCTATTACTTAGTACAGCCTGACCGATATGGATTTTTTTGTGTGCTGATACGATAATATTATTAAGTAAAAATGCCAAACGTATGAGATTCATACAGAAATACAGTTGTCTGGGAGCGTATTCTGAAATCTTGGTTTATTTTGTTTGAGCAACTGACCAATATACATGTTGTCACTTTGCTTACAGTCATACTGATAGTCATCTTGTCGCACCACTCAGTATTTTCATAAAATAGACTTCTTGACGATTTTGTGGAGCACCCTCTGTTGGTCACACTACATAATGACAACACTTCCAATAGCTAAGGTGTTTTTCTGCATTGTTTAGTCTGTAAAATACAAGTTTTCATATCAACACTAATAATGCAAATACTGATATGTTCGTAAAAGGCTCATATCAGCCTATATTTGCAGCCAACTGATATATCAGTCGGGCTCTATTGTCAACAACTGTACTCACACAGCAACAGGCAGTGACCGTAATCTGGATGGTGTTCCTCCCAGGCTGGCAGACATGCTTCAGGTGCAAGGGTTTGTGGGAAGTTTTGTTGTCTCCCCTCTCAATGGTAAGGGGTGTGGCGTTAACGCTGACCTGGACAGAGGCAGGCCAGTTGGTGTTCATCTGCCTGTCTTCATGGTGGTAGCACTTAAACTGTAGCTCCAGGTCTGACCTGCACAGTCACCAGAAACGTAGAGGCAACAGTTAATAATATTGATTCATTTCAGAGATGTTGAAAAATACAACATGATTCTAATAGAAGTGACGGCTTGCACGGTGGGTTTACCGCCACATGAGGGTCTGGTGGACGGAGGGTCGAAGGTGGAAGACGTGATTACTGACTGCTAGGTTGTGTTCCAATCGGAATGGCTCCAGCACCACTCCATCCCTGACTGGGAATGTTAGCCGCAGCTCCTCATTGGGATGAGCTGTGAAACACGCAAAACATCAACACAAGATCGGCTGTCAATCAAACAATGACATGCTTGATGAAAGAAAGAAGAAATTTATCATCATCATTATCATCAAGCAGAAATAATGAAGCTACCCACTTGGAGGGGGTGGAAGCGCTGCCATATTTGGCTTCATGTCTGGAGGGAATGGGGGCTTGACATCCTGGTTTGGTGACAAGTATGGAGGGATACTACTTCCTGGGGTCATCGGAGGTGTGGGGTTACCAGGGACAGGAGAGTGGGGGTAGTTACCAGGCCGGGGAGGCTATGGAGAGGAGGACAGCACAATTTAAATATCTGAATGACCAATTTCACATACAAAATGACCACGTTCAGAAGAAACGCTGCCTTTACATAAGGAAGTGATAACACACCCCACTTCCTTGGCCGTAGGAGTATCCGCCTCCAGGGAAGTTGGCGCTCTGACCATTGAAGGGTTCTTGCTATAAAAGAAATGGAGCACAATAACTTATTAGTGTTATTTAATGATGCTTAAAAAACCCAAGTACACATTGTAAGATGTAGAAGAATCCAGTTATGGAGAGAAGACCTATTCACAGTTTCCCATCTTGCTTTTGCAATATGCATTCCAGGATATGTTCATACCCTAAAGCCCGTTTCACAGATCTGCATCTTGGAAGTCCATATTCTAGAAACCATGGCAAACTGGGATGGGATGATCACGGTTGCCCATGAATGTGATCTTGTGCACGATTTTTAGCTCAACCTTGGCTTTTCTACAAAATCTTTCATTGATATCACAGCATATATGATATTACAGACTCCATAGAAATGCAAGGGAATACCTGAGTATGCCAAAATACACAACAAAAAAAAGTTTTTCTCTCTCTTTTTTATAAAACATCTTGAAAATCCCACCACGGTTAAAACAAGACCATGGCACAATGACAGAATATCCTGGTTTATCACAGACTCTCTCCTATGCCCATTAAAGTTTTCTAAGGTATGGACAAGTTTTGAACCTGTGACCTTCTGGGCTGCAAATCTGTTGAAGTGAGAACCGGGTTCATTCAGAATCCGGTAAAAAAATACATGGATTTTCAGAGGAAGTAGCAGCAAACCTTGTAGTACTGGCTCATGGGCATGCCAGGTGGATACTGTCCTTGTCCCTGTTGCCCTGGCATCCTCTGGCCAGGGTAGCTAGGAGACGGTAGCGGCCTGGTGGCATTCGACATGGAGTACTGCCCTTGTTGTGGGGGGAATTGACTATTCAGTCCGTACTGCTGACCACCGTAACTTCCCTGGAAAATGTAATTAAAAGCAAAAAGAGTTGCCGTCTATATTAAAGCACATATTTTAGGTGCTATCAGTGCATTATATGTGCTTATTGGGGCTTCTGCTCACCTCCCCAGGATACGGCCTCTTCATTCCCTGTATGCCCTGTCGAGGTCCTCCGGGATAGCCTTGTTGTGGCATTCTTTGGCCATGAGGCCCAAAAGGCCCCATGCCTGGCGTTCGAGCCTGACTCATGGCCACGGGAGGCCCACTCATATTTGGGCTGTTCATGGCGGATCCCATGCTGGCAGGGTTCATGCCTCCGGGAGGACCTCGAGGCTGATTCATGAACTGGCTGTTGTATGCCTGAGCTGGGCCCATTTGGAAAGACGAACACATCTGCAGAAAAAGAAAGCAAAGTGCATGAATGTGTGATGGACAAACTGATCAGGCGAGCTGGTTCTGTGGTTGGCATGAAGCTGGGCTCTCTAGTGACAGTGGCAGAGAAGAGAACACTGCACAAACTGCTGGACATTATAGATGATGCCGGTCACCCTCTGCATAGTGCCATCAGCAACAAGAGGAGCCTCTTCAGCCATAGACTGCTCCTCCCCAAGTGCAGGACCAACAGACTGAAAAACTCCTTTTCCCTCAGACCATCAGACTGTACAACTCCTCACTCGGGGGGGGGGGGAGAAGGAGTAACAGGAAGACAGAGGACAGGAAGGAGAGGAACAGTAGTAGCCAGTAAACCAGTATCACAGTAAATTTAACGCAGTGAAATATACTCTGCCAGGACAACATTTGGTCCCAGTCCAAATAGAGTTAAATATACTCTATCACAGTGCTAAATAAACTCTATCGCAGTGTAAAATACCCCTACCCCTTTTCGGACATGTTGGGTACACAGTAGGAACTTTTTTGTTGTTGTCTTTACTGATCTATCTTGTAATTGTTGTTGTATCAAATGTTCGAAATAAACAGTTTTCATTCATTCATTCAAAATGAACTCTATCATGCTGTGAATGCCTCTTACTGGAGTTGAAAAACTTGATTTGACAAGATAGGAGAGCTGATTTCACTCTATAACAGAATGTATTTAACTCTACTTGGACTGGGACCAAATATTGTCACAGCAGAGTATATTTTAGTCTACAAAATTTACTGTGTAGTGAGCAGTATTTCTGCTATTTATATTTGCAAATTGTTTTTTACTTTCACTTCTGATGCTCTGTGTGCTTCCTACCCTGTGTGCTGCTATACAATACTGCTGGAACCTCAGTTTCCCCAAAGGAGTCTTCCAAAGGGATTAATAAAATTCTATGTAATCTGATCTAATATAATCTCTAATACTATTATTCCAGGTTCCGGTGTAATTGTTGTTGGATAATTCTTTATATTTGTGCATGACAACCTCATTGTGTGCACAGTTGTAGCTGTACGTGTGTATAGTCGAGTGTGTGCTTTTACCTGTCCGTACTGGTTCATGTCTTTATTCTGCGTCTCTTGCAGGGCTGCCACAGTGGCTGTTGCTGTGGCGGTTGCTGTAGCAGCAGCAGCAGCGACAGCAGCAGCTGCAGCGGCGGCAGCTGGCTGTGTGAAATCACCAGGAGGACGTGTGTGGGAGGTCATTCCCATACCTCCCGAAGGGGCGTTTGGACCTCCAGAATAACTGGAAACACAGAGAACTTGTGTTTGATTCCTGCTGGAAGTTTTTTCCCCTGTCAACATGAGTGTCACCCTCCTGGCTTACCTCCCTCCATATCCCCCAGGACCTCCAGGGTAGCCCGGCCTGCTGTACATGCCCTGCTGCATGTATGGTTGGCTGGAGCCTCCTTTGTTAGGGAATTGCTGCTGTTGTCCACTGAACTGGGAAGAACTGAGCCCTGCCCCACTGGCAGACATACCCGATGCCATGGGGTTACTCCCAGGATTCATAGGGTTATTGCTGTTAGCCATTGGATTACCAAGCACCTGGATACAAGAACATAAAATATGCATTTTGTGTGAAACATCCAGCAGACAGCAGACAAAGCTCTGTCTGTGTATGACTGGATGTAAAGTCTGACCTGACTCTGTGAAGTATTGGTCACACCCCACACTGTTGTAACAACAGATAATGACCCAGGAGGCTGATTGGTGTTTTGTTGCCAGGGGACCGAGTCATAAGGGAAGGATCCATCGCTAAAAAGTAAATCAAAACAGTCATTTCAACTTTCATTGAGATAAAATCCAAAACTCAGTGAAATTAGCACCACATCCTTCCAAAAACGCTAAAACTTCGGTTCTCGTTTTGCCAAAAGGTGACACAATTTAAGCAATGGCTTTTAGTTTCAAAACACATTTCCAGCCAGGAGAACTGCTAATGGGTACACAGCGTAATGGGCGTCAATGAGCCGATAAGAAGCTGCATGTCTGACGTGCACGCACTCCCGCTGGCAATATGATGATACTGTAGCTGTGGCTTGTTTCAAATCTTTGGCTGTGGATCGGTGTAGTGCAGCTGGAATGGTCAGCATTCAGATTCAAAATAATTACCAGGTTCAAATATGTGAGACTGGTGCACATAATAAGCTAAACCCTCACGGGGGCAGGCAAGTGGCCAGTGGAGTGGGAGGGAGTTGCTGTTTTTGGAAAGCAGTTTTGTTTTTGCTCAGAGGTTAGGCTTTGGATGGGACAACATGTTCAATATCTTCATCCAGCCAAAAAAGAAAAAAAAAATCCAGAGATCTTTAGCAGAAGTAAACAGGATTCCTGACCGTCAAACTCCAGGCGTTCGTCTTCGAGAAGAGACGCATGAGCACAGAATGTTCTCCAAAACATGACTTCACAGCCCTCCTTCCTGTCAGTTTTTCCCCTGCACCCCAAATCAACTCGACTCCCCTTCTAAGCAATTCTGGCTTGGATCCACGCACTGGAAACGGTCCTCCACTCTGTATGTGTTACATAAGGGCCGAGTGTCAGATAACACCTCAATTAACACTGACCCTTCACTGCACCCTGTCTCAGTAAATTCATCTTTAGTTTCCTTTAATGAAAAATAGCTGTCATGCTGGAAAAATGTGTATTTCTGGGGATGAAGCAGAAAAATGTGATGTGACTGGCTCCATTTATTATTAACAATGTGTCTGTTTCTGTCATTAAAAATGCACATTTCGTTTGCGGCATGCCGTTATGTTGTCAGACAGTGCAAAATGAAAATGCTCTTGGTTGAGATTGTAATTTAAAATAGAGATCTGTGAGCAAGCTCACAAATGATACTCCTACCATATTAGTTGCTCGCATATATTATATATAATAATAATAAATCTATGAAGCAATTTAAATGAAGAAAAATCAAGACACAGCTGAACATATCTCCAGAACCACATGAAACATGGATCGCACATCTGCAAGTAAACTCAAAAGTAAAACCACTAAACAATTAAAATGTACAGTCAGCAAATATAATTAAAATAAGATAAACCACAAAACTAATGCTAGGCAGCATAAAATAAATACGTTTGAAAAGAGTCAAGGTACAAGCACGGGAGAAAAAGGCTCTGAAGCCTGCTGACTTCTTTTTAACAGTAGGGACGGTGAGTAAGTCCGCATTCAGCAACTGCAGGGCACGAGAAGGCACATAAGGCTTAAAGAGTTAAGCGAGGTAGTTGGGTAGTCCAGTTATCTCCCAATAACGAGATTGGACCAGAATTGTTTCCTTCTGCAGTTGTTATCCAGCTGTACCTTTCAATTTGTGCACTATTAGTTGATTGCGTGGCCTTTGATCATTTTTGACCTTGAGTTTAGCTAAGTCTGTGACACTCTGTTTGTACATCGCCTGAACTTTACTAATCTTCATGTTTTGACATGTCAATGTGCTGCTTTCCTATTGTGGAATGTGTTCTTGCTGATTGTACAGTGTGGGACTTTGGGAAAGGGCTTTTGTATTTTATCACTGTGTTGAGCTGTTGTCTTGTGAGCTTTGTCAGGAAAACTGCAAACCCTCACATCTGAGAAGCTGGAACCAGTGAAGCTTTATAACATGACTTAAATTGTTAATCTATTATCAAAATAGTTCATATTAACTAATCATTGACATCACAGTCACACAAATGTAAATGGAGCTGATGTCTTTACCTAAAAGCAACTAAAAAGTGGAAGCAAAACTCAACTGGGTGATCATGCCAATGTTAACTGAAAAATCATCTGTTTGTAACACTGTTGTTATTGTTTTTCTTTGGGCTGCCCTGTTTTAGATCACCACAACAGGTCCCGGATAGAGCCGCATGTTGACTGGGGTCAAATTTTCTGCCGGATGCTCTTCCTGATAGAACTCCAGATGTGCATGGATGACTCTGAACCAAGGACCTTCTTGTTAGGAAGAAGGAGCTCTGTCATTTTTGTATTGTCATCAGTGAAGAAAGGTTTCTGGGAATTACCGTATTACTGGGTGTAGAGTGGACCACTATTTACATCGGACTCTTACATGGTAAGATGTCACATTTGCATAATGATAGGGAGTATTAAACCAAAATGCTAACTGTAGTTAGCATTAGCAGATGTGGTTACACATTAGTAGTTAGTGCATGTGGTCACGCTAATCAGGGTTGAGGCAAACCATGGTTATTCTGATCACATGATAATGCATGATTGTATACATCTCCACGTGGGCCGTCACACCTTGACAATTTAGCCAGCGTATGCAACGTCTGAAAAATCTGGTGAATACGCTAGTTACGTTAAATAGGTTATGCAGCTGTCACACCGTGACAATCTAGTGCTTCTTTTCCTTCGAGATGAACTAAATATGTCACTTTTTCGATTGTTGTATCAACATGGCAGTGGAACATCGCGGCCTCCATGAGGGGGCCCACTCCCCTGTAGATATGAAGGGCTTATTCTCAGCATATGAAAACACACTGGTTAATTGTTGCAGGTAATTACAGACTAATGAATGACTTATAGACATATGAATACTATATTCTGTTTCTGCTAGTAAACACCCTTAAATCCTACACACTGTAGCTTTAATGTTGGCTTCATTTGGAGGACTGTCCACAGTAAACAGACAGTAAATAACAGAGACAGATATTAATGCACACACACACACACCTATCTTAAGTACAAAATCTAAAATAATACAATTTATCAGCACATTTTATGAATGCAGATGATTATCACTGCAGTAAACTGACATTGTTATGCTGTCTTTTTTCTTTTTTGCTGCGTAAATGTACAACCCCAATTCCAATGAAGTTGGGACATTGACTGAAATGTAAATAAAAAAGAGTGCGGGTACTAGACTGGCCTGCCTGCAGTCCAGACCTGTCGCCCACTGAAAATGTGTGGCACAAAATACGACAATAGAGACCTCGGACTGTTGAACAACTGAAGTCGTACATCAAGCAAGAAAGGGAAAGAATTCCACCTACAAAGCTTCAACAATTAATGTCCTCAGTTCCCATTATTGAGTGATATTAGAAGGAGAGGTGATGTAACACAGTGGTAAACATACCACTGTCCCAGCTTTTTTGAAACATGTTACAGGTATCCATTTCAAAATGAGCAAATATTTGCACAATAACAATAAAGTTTATCAGTTTGAACATTAAATATCTTGTCTTTGTGGTGTATTCAATTGAATATAGGTTGAAGAGGATTTGCAAATCATTGTATTCTGTTTTATTGACATTTTACACAACGTCCCAACTTCAATGGAATTGGGGTTGTATTGTGACCTGACAAAAGCAGTGCATGCATTGTGTTGCGGACCTGTGCGTGAGGCCGGGCTTCATGCTGTTCATGCTGGGCTGCATGGGCACTTTCCCCTGTGGCTCGTTCTGTCTGTTCTTCTGGTGACGCAGCAGGAGGAGACGACCCAGCTCCTCGCACCACGACGACAGCAGGGCTGCAAAGAAGCACACATACACCTGAGTCTCGTCGAGCACATACTGTACACACACAACCAAGGTATTTTTTAACTTCTGAATTGCCTGAAGATATTCCTACATCCTCTAGGGGGCAGCGTAACCCAAAGAACACTTGATTTTTGCCTGTGTGGATTTATTCCACAGCTGCTACATCACACCATCTGCAACCTTCAGTGTAAAGTAACAACTGAAATCTATTTATTGGATAAAGGACCTCCCAGTTTTAACAGCAGATGCAATTTACTGAGCCAGGGATACGCTAAATCTATTTTTTCCGAACGCCAGTCAGCTTGTTTTCTTGGAATCAGTCACACTTGATTGTAGAAAAGCGTTCAAACTCTGCTTTTAAATATTTAAAGTTTTTTGTTTGTTTGTTTTTGTCTTCAGTACTATTTTCAGAGAATTTTGTTAAAATTGCAGACTGACGCAGAATATTGGCTCTCAACTTTGTCTGAGATTTGACTTTTTAAAAAGTGTGCAATATTGACATTTATTTTCGCATTACGTTTTACAACCAAATGTTTGCAAATGGAGAAATGAACAAGTTATACTTCTGAATACAAAAAGTACTATATAGACATCTTAGAGGTACCTTGGAATTTTGATGAAAAGAGATTTAGTTTTTTTCCCCCCATCAATGGGTAAACAGATCACCAAATTTAAACTGTCAGAACATAAATATTTCAACAAAAATAAAGTTTTTATGTTTTGTTTCTATTTAATGAATTATTAAGTCACAAACCTAAATTGAAAAACACAAAAAAGTTTGTAAGTACTGCAAGGTACAAGGTAACACTAAAAATACCATAGAAAAACTGATTAAATACAACCAGATTTTTCATAAATTGTAGAGGACCACATAAAAGAGATGATGTAGTTTTATAACATCCAAGAATTTATGTTTAAGTGAAAAGTGGTCAACCATCTTACCTTAGTACATTTATTAAGAAATGGGAATACTTACAAGCTTCCATTATTCAATACTGTAAACTACCCATTTGAGGGGCGGTGGACTAAACAAAACCTGTACATTACAATATACAGTGAACTAGGGGTGAAAAAAGAGAAAAAGAACAAAAATGAAACTGACAAACCACTATATTTTACATATACTGAGCTGTGGGTTCAGGTCAGGTCTGGCCGCCTGTGCTGGTGAGAAGCATTGCCACATCCACCACATTACAAAACCACCCCGGGTCTCAGATGGCAACTACCCAGACAGACATCCGCTCTATCCCCACCACTGGAAGGTAACATCTATCACAGCCAGGATCATGCCCAGAGAATCACACTGCATGGACAAAATCTCACAGCTTCATATAACTGACACAAAGTCATTTCAGTCATTTCCAAAGATCCGCTGAAGTGACATGGTACCTAAGACAGCCAAACGTCACCTTTGGTCACAAGTTAGTGTCTAAGTCTCACAACCATACAGACAGGCAAGAAGCACCAGGACCCTAAAGACTAGGACCTTCATTCGCCTGCAAAGACATCAGCATCATGAAACAACTCTGTCCAGTGACCTTATGATTTCATAAATATTTGCCAGGGATCTCTTGATGTCAAAGACAAAGAGCGCAGAGACATGAATGTTACTGCAGAGATAAGTGAATGTCTCTTACGGCTGTGTCTGAATTCAGAAGCCTTGTCCTTCCAAGGCTGCGTTCTACGAAGATCTGGCCTTCCGAGGCCACAGAGTCCAAACCAACCATTCTGGAATGAGAACCTCAAACCCACACAGCATCTTGCGATCGCGTGATTATCTTATCATGCCCCTACCCTCCGTCGCTGAGTAACCTTGACAGCTGCAAGCAAGAAGCTAATGCAGTGGGTGTAATCTGTATTTTAACAATTTTTCAATACTTATATACCTATAAACATTATGTATTGTCATTTTGTTTTTAAATTTGATCAACCATGATTTGGGGGGGGGGGGGGGGGGGGAATTGCACAATGGCTCACGGGATTGTCTGGGCTGTGAAGGATACACCTGCTGTTTCGTTTTATGGGAAAATGAGGCTGCATCATCGGCAGCAATTCAACATGAGACAGCCTTGCTGTGCCACTATGACGCATGAAGCCTTCGAAGGATGCGGCCCCTGAATTGACACACAGCCTCCATAGATACAACAACATGGATTGCGTACCATTAAAAAAAAAACTTTTACATCTGCAACACTGACTATGAATTAAACAGTCATGTTTATGTGTTTGTTTTTAATGTGGCCATTCAAGGTGTAATGTAAAAACCTCAGGCAGAATGTTCCGGTGGTGGAAACTATAGCGCCCCAATCTCAATTTTGTGCAAGACTTTCATTCTATACCTTTGTATGTGGTACTGTGAAAGCGGTGTAGCGTTACACCCTAAATTGCTTAACATAATAATGCTTTTTCCATAATTAATAATATCTGCAGCAGCAGGTACTTGCAAAAAGAAGTGAGAGGTGAGTGGTGACAAAGCCGAGGAGAAGAAAAGAGGAGAGCAGACAAGAGAGAACAAAGCAGAGCAGCGCTAACATTTTCTTCTTGAGGGTGGAGAGCCAAGCCTCCTGCTTAAGGAGGAATTATTCCACCCTGCCATTACAGCGAGTTGATCTCGCCACTAAATCACCACCTCCACACCAAGGGCCTGTCTCTTCCACTGGCAACCTACCATTTAGACCTAAAGATCACCTCAGAGAGCAAGCAACAGTGTTGCTGAGAGGGAGAGAGAAAAGGAGCGCTGCCATGAATTATCACATCAATATGGACACAAGAAAGTGACAGCAATAGCCGCCAAGGCCAGAAGTCGTTCATAACAAAGGGAGGGTTTTCTGCAGGCAAGTTGGGCGCATTTACAACAGTGTGTGTGTGTAACCTGTGTTAAACAGGGGGCCGTGAAGTGAAAACAACATCGCACCCCACCAACCGCACCAACACAAAAACTCCTTTCCTTCAGTTCTCAGCGCAGTTCACTCATATCACCTTTATAAAATCATCAAAAAACAGCATTAATTAAGAGTTTGTTAGCGTGGAATACAAAGGTGATGTGTCAGGAGAGAAGCTGTTTTAAAGAATATTAACACAAGATCTCTCATTCATTACATGGGCTAAACAAAAGCCAAACCGTTGATCTGAACTCTTTATATTCAAAATCCAAACTACACTGCAAAGCCAAGGCAAACACTAATACCGAACATACGTCATTATCATCATCACTATCATTGATCCCAAAAAGAGGTGTCTATAAATTAAAGTGTTTGTCACAGGCATAAATGAACGTGGAACATGGTAATTCATACTTCGTTATTACCTCCAGAGATGGTGATATAATCAATCAGATGACATATGCTTTAAAAAAAACAACATATTTCTGCCGTATTGTAATTTGGTATACACAGACGCTAGCAAAGCTTTTCATAGATGCTAAATCTGCGAGTTTAAACACCACGCGCTACACTCTACTATACCATACATGCTTTCCTGAGCTGTATTACCATAAAAAAATAATAAATCAATGTTTGGATCATGGGCATACTGGTGTCGAGGTTTAGACCTTCCTCAGAATTTGGCCTTGTTAATATGACCTATAGACCTAGCATTCTACTAGACGTGACACATCTAGGCAATACAATCTATGTGACTCAAATATTTAGTGTCAGATATTCAAATATATGGCATGAAAACTGTTTTTTCTGACTCTGCAGATTGCAGCTACGCCAAAAGCAATGGATTTTTATAAGAAAACATAACAGAACTTCAAATTTCTACATTTACAAACGGAAAGATTTAAGTTCTAAGTTTTTCATTACTGCAAAATATATATCTGATATATACATATGGAGTCATCTTCCATTCGCAGACCAGCACACTAGATTTTTGCAAATCGCACAAACAAAAAAACAGTTGGTAGCAACAGAAAACTTTGAAAAGCATGTTTCTGTGGCTTCCATTTATTTCTATGAACCATCCACAGCTGCTAGAACAACCAAAAGTCACTGTGTGAGGTATAAGTTACACTCAGGGTGCCAAATATTGCTTCTTTTCATTTTACAATTGCTTAGTTACTGAACTTTAACAAGTTCACCACAAGAACCAGCAAAAACACATTCACAAATAACACAATAAATCATAATTATTTACCATAATTTACAGTTGTCACAGAAGTCCTTGCATTTCTGTTCCCACATCAAGATGAACCCCTCATCCTGGCTGCTATTGCTGGCACAAAGCGGGTTGTTTACCCACCACAATTTTAATTAAACAATGGAGCCACATAATTTTCACTGCTTAAACTGCATCAGGAGAGATTTCATCTCGACAAAGACAGCAGCAGAATCACACCACTTCACATGCCATTTGCTTCCACCTTTATTGTCTCCAGATCTCTGCAGCAGCCACTCATTACTAACAACAACTTGTTAGGTTCCAAGCACCCAGTCATAGTGTAGCTTTCTGCCTGCAGTGAATTGGCTGATTGGAAAGTTTGCACTGTTTACTGCACCACTGAGACTTCTGCTTTATGTGCTCTATCCTCTATAGTTCTTATTCCCATTATTCTCAAATAAAATTGTTTTTCAAAAGCAAGATTTGGTCTTCAGAAAGTATTTTTCTCAAAACGTCTTGAAAAAGGGGGTGTCATCTTATAATCAGGGCTGTCTTGTATTCAGGCCAACATGGTACTTTCACTAAAAGTGCCACTGGTTCTTTGTTGAAATTTGATTCTCAACATCACAGTGTAATAACATCTGCAACAGGCAACATTAAAGCAATGATTCACTTTTTGGGAAACACTCCTCATTTTTCCCCTCACAAAGAGAGAGAGAGAGAGAGGAGAGAGAGAGAGAGAGAGAGAGGAGAGAGAGAGAGAGAGGAGAGAGAGAGAGAGAGAGAAACTTGGTGGACGTTTCTCACGTCTTTGTGCAGTTTGAATATTAAATGGTGAATTTAGCCTCGCTTTGTCAGATTTGCTCCACATCACTTGTATTTTAGATTTAGCAATGATATCTGAAGAGGAATATTTGTAGTCATTATGCCATTATTAATACATTTTTCCAATGTGCGTATTATAGTTTTGCTCAAACATGCGTGGCAGAAAAAAACAGGATGACATCACTGCATCTCTTAAAGACGTCACATTGTGCAAAAAAAAAACAAAACAAACAAACAACTTCTTCTCTACAAGAGTCAAGACAGAAGTCAGACTACCAGAGCAAGAATTTTAGCTGAGGAAGCTTCTGTGATTTGAAGCGAAACGTCCTCACGTCAAGCAACCCAGTCCAGTCGAAGATTCAAGCTTCTCTACTATGGAAACCACCTGGACAACTGAGAGCCTACACAGAAACAAACAAACAGGCTTCATCTTGTCTTTTTGCAGTTTATTAAGAGTTGGGTTTCATGTTAAACAGCCTCGAAATCCCACAGTTCTGTCTCTGGTTTGGTGGAAACCCCACGCCTGCTCAGAAAGCTAAATCTGGACTCCTGTCTGCTTGGTGAGGCATGATTGAGGTTGATGTGCTTTCTACAACATGCCAACAGGTAAGCGTAAGTGACATCATGACGGTATCACCAGCTCTGCAGGGGATAGTGTTGTGGCCAGCAGCAGCTTGGTTCTAATTAAACTGGTCTAGCTAACAGGAAATAATGCAGATCCGATAGGAAATCGAGTAATTTACTGTTATGTCAGTAGAAACCTGGTTCTCCAAGCCAATTTCAAGGTGTTCCTGTGTATTTGTGGAGTTTTGAGAACGTTCAAAAATGTCAGATAAAAATCCTGGTGAAGGTGAAGTTGTTGTAGCTTGGAATATTTGTTTCCAGCTCCGCTACCAGTCATTTGTAATAGCCATAGTCTGCACATCTCTAAATAAATGAATGAAAAAAGTCATATGTTAGGGCAAGCTACCATCTGTTGATGAGAGCACGAGCTGCATGAACCGCCAGGATACGACACAACCAGCTTCACTCCATTTAAGGTCAAAATTAACAGTCCAGTCAGTTTTCCAGCGATTACCAAATTTCCAAGTTTGAAATGCATCACTATTGATACCAGACATTGTTATGATGACAAGGCACGCTTAGTTACTGATGGACCATATCAACGAAAATGCTAATTATGGTGGGACCTAGCCACATTTGAAGCTAAAGGCACCTTGACACTTGCATGAAATTGATCCCTGCACTGCCACGCAATTCGTCATACCAATGCATCCTGCTTTATCCCACTGGATGCCATGCTATATAAAATAATAATTTCGTAGCCGATGACGCATTTGTTCTCAGAACTTGGCTGATGAAACCATCTCTCATTGCTCCCAGAATCACAGCGAAATTATCTACAGCAATAGGTTGTCTCGTGCACGTGGTGTGGTGCAGAAAGCATTTGGAGTATGTCTCAAAGGTAATTATTTATAATATATACAGTAATGGATTGGTAAAACAGCTGCATTTTCATTCCTTCTTATGAGTTAGATAATGATTAGAGATAAGCTGAGAAACTCAGTCATCCGTGAGGAGCTCGGAGTAGAGCCGCTGCTCCTTCACGTTGAGAGGAGCCAGCTGAGGTGGTTCGGGCATCTGGCAAGGATGCCCCCTGGGTGCCTCCCTCAAGAGGTGTTCCAGGCACGTCCAGCTGGGAGAAGAACCTGGGGAAGACCCAGGACTAGGTGAAGAGATTCTATCTCCACACTGGCATGGGAACGCCTCGGTATCACCCTGTCAGAGGTGGTTAGTGTGGCCCGGGAAAGGGAAGTTTGGGGACCCCTGCTGGAGCTGTTGCCCTTGTGACCCGGTTCTGGATAAGCAGTTGAAGATGAGTGAGTAAGATAATGTATCTGTAAAATTATGTTTATTATAGATGGAACATCTCAACATAATCGTTCAGATGTGCTGCACCCAATGACACGTATTGACACGCACTGACACGCAGTGACATTCAGTGTTTTCTAATAGGCTACGCAATGTTCACGACTAGTTCATGAAATGAATGCGTGCTAAAAAAGTTTTGAACATTTAAAAATTTTCTTTGCATACTGGCTTGCAGCTGCGCACAGTTCACACACAGTTTACGACACGTTTATCAAACATGGGGATCAAATTCGTGCAAGTGTCAAGGTGCCTTTACTTTCAGCATGAACCGTGTTTGCCACAATAACAGTTTGCATGATTGTATATGCAAACATGTAACTGTTTATGCTAACACTAACTGCGATTAGCATTTTGGTTAATACAGCCCATCAGTCTGCAAGTGGCCCATCAACATAACTAAGTTCATTATAAATAGGAGTAGGCTACAAATGTGGAAATCCTGGTATTTCCTGGAAAACTTTAATCACTGAAGAGGCATGAAAAAATTTTTTTGTGTGAGTGTGTGTGTGTGTTTAAAGATGCATTGTCTGTAGGATATTTTGGAAATAAAAATTTTAATATCTGTTTTTAAGGCTTGTGGTAACTTATAATTAGTTGCTAAAAATACATAAAAACTGTTTAGTATGACACCTTTAAGGTACTATGATACTATGACGTTCTTGAAAACCCTAAATATATTTTACTGAGGGTAATCTCACCATTATTTCAAACTGAAACACCTGCAGAGACATGAATGCAGTTCATGTCTAGGGAAGATGAAAAACCAAAACAACAAAGCCCAATCAAAATCAAAATGTCTTTTTAAATACGTGAATAAATGCACAGTTTCTGCTCTGAAGATGCCCCCACACCTGGCTTACTTTGGCACCATCTTCCGGCATAACGGGATGAGCTACAAATGGGCACACCTAGATTAATTTCCCCAAGCAACTCTTTCCTGGCAGAGTTCAGTGCAGAGTGCCCTACTGAGCAGGCACGTCACTCAGCAAAAGTAGGAAAAAGTCATTTTTTTCCTAGAGCTGGGTAGACTGTCAGTTACCACGGCTCTGCTTGCACTGGGTTTAACATGACCCTGGACAGGCCTGGTGCAACTCAGTACATCTACGAAAGAACTTGGTGTACACCCCATCATCAACTCTTGATATTTCTCTGTTATTCTTTCTATGCTTGTTGTGAAAATTAGACATTAAGGTGCATCAAGTTTGTACTGGGCCACTTTGATCTGGGTCCAGTTGACGTCTCGAAAATGTTCATTGTTCAAAATCAGCACATGTTTGATAAATTTGCGGATCTATGCTTAGCAGCATGCCTCTCACCCTACTGGTCCAGGACACAGTGCCAAGGCGCTGATCTGAAAAACTCGCCATTGAACTCAAGAGCTGCTCCAGAGATGATTATCCACACTGTAACGTTCCAGCTGTTAAAGCTGCCACCTGGTGTTGCTGTATTTTTTCTGGATTCTCTCACAGTGATACCTTTCCCTAAAAACTCTGTTCTATCCATCAGCTGCAAGGAAACCAGATCATAAGCTGATTTTGCTGGAAACTCTCAACGGCTTGAGTTCCAAGAAGCTGCGGCTTTTAATTGAGTAATGCCCAGAGACATATGGGTCCTCCTCATCCTGGCTGTATTTAATGCTGTACGGCTGACTGATGGCAGAACCCCGGACTCGTGCTCACTTCACCTCTGCGCCTCCGGGACTTGCAGGGAGGGAGAGTAAACCCTGGTAACAGGCTGAAAGGCCCATTAACTAATGACAGAGTGTGAGTGTACGAGTTCCCTTTAACACAGAAACCTCAAAGCTAATTACTGTGAACTCTGACTGTGAGTGTGTGTGTGGAAAAGGCCTTCTGCTGCACAGCGTATCACTTACTAGCGAAATCACGACAGAGTACTGCCGCTGCAGTGGCTCTTGGCCCTTTAAGTGTCTGCACACCCCGGTATAATTCATTTAAGTACATGATGGTGGCCCCATATTGTTGATAAGCACCTGATGTTCTTTCAGTGCGACATCCTTGGATCTGCTGCATGTGCACGTGTTTGAGGGTCTGGCCAGATGAGAGTGGGGACAATAACAAACACCCTCTGCCTGCTATGAAAAACAGTTGTGCCCTTTAACAAAGCCGTTAAGGCTCAGCTGTTTCTGTGGAGAGGCTGAATGAAGTGGCATTGTTCTGGCACGCTCCCAGGTGTGAATCACAGACTGAGGAGATAAACTGTATCATTTATTTTTAACCAATCAAACAGTCTATTTTTGTTTTGGTGCAACATCATACCCTTCTGATGTTGCATCTGCACGCACAATATTATTTATTTATTTACATGTGTCTCCTCCCTTGCACAAGATACATGCAACCCTGGTTCCAGCATCACAGAGGTCTTTCTTTGTGAGAACAGAGAATGCGATCTCAGCAAATTTTGTCCTTGGAAGAGAGGATTATCTTAACCACAGAAAGAGCAAGAATTCATCATCAAATACTATATCATTGAAAACAAACAAACAAACAAAGCAACCAACTTGAATCCTTGCAGTTATTGTCAAAAAAAGAGAAAGAACTGTCATAAATGGGTCATCTTCCATAATCAAGAGGCATGTATGTCACCACTCTCATGGTCTCGTGAAGTAAGGAAGAATGACCCATTTTTACCCAAGGCCTAAATATGGCCATTGGATATTTCAAAGACTTTGCGTCCGTCCATCTGTCTGTCTGCGTTCAGCATAACTCCATTCCTATTACTGCCAGGGTCTTCAAATTCACAGGGATCATTCTTGGGACACAGACCTTGGACAAGTTTAAAGATGGCTAACCTTGACCTATTTTAAGTGGTCAAAAGGTCACATTGGTTCCTATTTTTATGCTCACACAGCTGAGGGTATATACTGCATTACATTTTTCATTTATTACAGGACAAGATTGAAGGAAGTATCTTTTAAGGGGAATATTCACAAAAGACAGTTGACATCTGCACGTTCCAACTTCAATGTCAGAATTCCAGGCTTCACCTCAAAGGAATCCTAACTATATTTGAACCAGAGTATCCTCATGGCACCGCTGACACCACAACGCAGGTGCATTCTTGTTCTGGGCATAAACATGCATACAACTAATTGGAATATTATCTTTTGTGAACCACTATATTTCAGTGGTACTGAACGGCAAAAAGTTCATACATTATGTGTACATCATGGGGTACATGTTGCATGTAACGTTTGTGATGGCAAAACAAATGTCCCAAAGAAGTAAAATCCATACAGACCCATCGGGCCAGTGTGTTAAGTGGATGAGAGTGTACAACTCCCCTTGGACGGGAGGCCAGTCCATCACAGGCTACTTCCCTAGCAAACGCTGGTACCCATTTACAGCTGGGTCAGTAAAACAATTTAGGAGAAGAGTCTTGTCCAAGGAAATAGAGAGGTAGTGTGAAGCAAATCCAAGTCTACATATTGGTCGTCAAGCTCCTATCCCACAGGTACCTGGTCTTCACTATTTTATATTTCAGTAGTAATGAATGGTAGAATGTTCATGCATCGATATCAACTCATGTGAGGTACATGTTGAATCAGAATTTTTGTAATGGTATAGGCATAAATTTGCATAAAAATGAGTGCACCTTAATTTTTGAGTCCTGGTTAGATATCTCATGTATACAGTGTATCTGGAAAGTATTCACAGCGCTTCACTTTTTTTTTAATGTTACACAATTATTCCAAAATGGATGATATTCCTCAACATTCTACACACAATACCACATAATACATACATACATCTTCAACTGCTTATCCGGGATCGGGTCGCGGGGACAATACCTCATAATGACAATGTGAAAAAAGTTTTTTTGAGATTTTTGCAAATTTACTAAAAATAAAAAAAAACGAAGAAATCACATGAACATAAGTATTGACAGTCTTTGCCATGACATTCAAAATTAAGCTCGAGTGCATCCAGTTTCCACTGATCATCCTTGTTTCTCCAGCTTAATTGGAGTCCACCTGGGGTAAAGTCAGTTGACTGGAAATAATTTGGAAAGGCACACACCTGTCTACATATAAGGTCCCACAGTTGACAGTGCATGTCAGAACACAAATCAAGCATGAAGTCAAAGAAATTGTCTACAGACCTCCAAGGCAGCACTGTCTGTGGAAGGGTACAGAAACATTTCTGCTGCTTTGAAAATAAAATTTGGAAAAAGTGAACCACTACGAATATTTCCCAGATGCACTGTACACCATGTACATGGTGTCGTAGATGACGGAACGGGTGTAGCACAGTAGCATTTGCAGACCTTTGCAGATTAAAGACAGGAATCATTCTGGGATAATATGGACATCCCTATTGTTTTTGAATGATAATACAAAGCAAGGCTTGATGAGTATAGTCTGCTGCATGGAACTTTATGGACTACTGTGTCGAGGGTTTCTCTGGAGTGTTCCACTTCATGCTCATCTTCCCTTGATCCTGACAGTGGCAGCTACGAAGTAATATGTTATGTTTGTGTGTGTTTGTGTGCACTGCGCAAGGACACAACTGTGACAAAGTGTGTTTAACCAGTACAAACACATTGGTGCAACCTACAGATGGAATTATCATCGCTGCTCCAATCATCCTTCACAGCACCTCTGGTCATGAAATTACCCCAAAAATGAGGTTAGTATGTCAAAATCTGACAACAGCATTAATGCCCACATTTATCTGCACTCGGTTATTGATTCCTGGTTGAAAATGTAATCGTTTTTTTCACACTAAGCTTTGCTAGAGACATGTTGGACTGTCATGGAGCTTTACTGTAGTTCTGGTGATAACAGCACAAAAAACAAAACAAAACAAAAAAAACAAAAACAAAGGGAAAATATGAAAGATTACACTCTTTGAGCATGAACACTGCAGCACTACACACAGAAGCCTTCCGAGACAATGTGTGGGATGATGACAGATATCATAGGCGGAGGTCTGTAAGACACTGGCAGGTAGGTCTGAGCCGTGTGGGTACAAAATATTATGCAAATGACAAATACAGTATGGAGGGAACATTAAATCCTGTGAAATAAAGAAGTCATGCTTTTGCAGAAGTGTAATGAAAGCCATTTAAGCAGTCAATGATATCCCCCATCCTACCCCCTCTCTGTTCAGCCAGCTTCCTCCAAGACACGAGCATATCAAATGGGCTTTAGTCTCAATGGCTTGGAGGCAGAAAAACTCAAACATGCCCCGAGGAGAGACAGCTCAGTGTCAGAAATCACACTGAACCAACACCAGGCCTACCCAAAGTGGTCTCACCTTAAAAATGTCTTTTTGGGCCTATTACAAAACTTGATTTTGTCAATCTACTTTAAATAACTCAATAATTAAACTCATCTGCATTGCTATCGCAATGCATTTTTCTCATGTAACTACTTCAAAAGAATTTCCTCTGGCAGTGCACCAGAATGGAGCGGAAAGAGGGGGGAGAAGATGGATGAAAGGATGGTGGACAGAGGACAGGTGGAGATGGAGGGAGTGGGCAGATCTGCTCCTCCCCGGGATGCGTGTGGGTCACAAGCCAAAAGATGCTGCAGCCCAGAAGGGAGGGTAGCTCTACCTGAGTCACTCTGACATCTCCTGCAGGTGCTGGTTTCTGTGGGGTTCAAATTACACATTTTTAAACGGGCAAAGTTACAAGAATCAGCATGAACACCAAACATAATGCAGAATGGCACCTTAGGTCTAAATGAAGGTGCAAAAACAAAGGGGGATCTCACAGGAAAAATGGAGCTCTGGCTTTCATGTAACCAAAGAGAAGCACAAACAATAAAATAAAATAAATGAAATAAAAATCCAAGATTATTATGTAGAGTAGTATAGTCTGTTACAACAGTGGGGTATATTTTGTCAAATCAAAAATAAATTCTAACTACAAACTAATTTTGAAAGAAAGATGTGTCAATTCTGCACATGCACTAACAGATACAACAGCCTTGGTGATGTAGCACAACATCCTTGCCTTAGGTATATTTCTTTGACAGATGACCTACAGATTTAACGTGTATTTAGTGGTAGGACTGTCCTAGACAGTGCACATTGACATCATGTAAATTCCCATGCCTAAAGGTTGTTTAAAGGTCCTATAAACGATTTAATGCCACTAGACATTGCAGAAAAGCACCAGCATCTCAGACCAAGACACTGGCTTTCCCCTGCCCACTCCTCCCCCTCCGTCCTTGACATCATGAAGGAACACCGGTTCCAAGTCAAGTTGCAGCCCTTTTGCAGCTTGAAGGGCTCTCCTTTTGGGAAAAGCCAGACCTTTACTACTAGACTGAACATGTTCTTGGTCAGATGCCTTTTTAGCCACTGATTGTGGTTTTTTAGTGGTGGGAAGAATTTCTGAAAAGCCATCTCGAATACATAGCGCTATGTGGGCGGTTATTACCGTCTCTTTGTAAAAGTGAAAAGGTGCAATGATTTCACAGGGCAGCACTCACATGCATTAAACGCACATGTACAACCCATCCAGCTATTTAAACAAGGAACAGAAAAGCTGGGATTACAACACAAACAGAGGGGATGATGCTTCGTGGTCTTTTCATTGATTGTAATTTCGTTGTATCAGTATACTCGTACAGTGACAATAAAGGCCTTATTGAACACTCCACACAGAAAACCATTACGCCACTGCATCTTTACATAGAAAATAGTTGTTGGATGCCATATCAATATTTAAAAATGTAATTTACAGGACCTTTAATGTTGCTGCGGTAGGTATATGTACAAACACATCTGCAGACCTATAGGATGATGAGCAAGGAATTCATGATAAGTGTAGAAAGCAGAAGATTGCAGATGGACCACCATGGATATCCCTCAAATTTAAAATTCTGATTAAGATTCTCTAGATTCTGATTAAGATGTACTGTGCATTCTGCATGTTGAAACAAGCGGAACTGTTAAATTAATGAACTACATCAGTACTAAGCAAATTCAATTAAATTTATTTTTTGTATATAGCACCAAATCACAACTATGCAGCCTCAAGGGGACTCAAACGGGTAAGGTCTAACCTTACCAACCCCTCTGAGCAAAGTACACAGGCAACAGTGGTAAGAAAAACTCCCTCTGGTGTTTTTGAGGAAGAAACCTCAAGCAGGCCAGACTCAGAGAGGTGACCCACTCCTTGTGTCATTCTGCCAATTACAATGTTTAATATAAGATCTGAGAGAGCACTATACATAATGGTGTATCTACAGCTTAAACCCATAACATATTCAATTTCTTTCATGTTTGTTAAGTTTTTTAAGTGACAAAATAATCACGGCCCCTAAGATAGTTATGCTTTTATTTGCATGTTTTTTGGCCTCATTGTTAGCAGGGCAGCACATGGCATGGGTCAGCAAGAATTGATTAATGCCAGGATAATCATCCAGTTGCAGCAATTCTCAAAACCTTTTGCTTTATGGCATCATAAAAAGAAACCTAGATTCCATGACCATTGCTCACAAGATAAATGCTCAGAAGGTCACACCCTTAATGGAAAAAGAGACAAATGCACACAAGCAAAGATTTTTTGCAATGTTTATTTTGGTTTAATGTATTGTTTTCATAGTAAGTGATGTATTTATTGAGAAACATAATACTGATATTTCAGTGAGTACATTTGAAAAGCAGCCCAAGTTTAAAGTTGTTAATCCTTTGCGTCTTTTTTCACATATCACTGCACACATACCAGCCTTCAATTCACAGCTATCACACCTTTTGAGTAACACCTCTGTTCAAAATGAACAAACAAAACACCCCTGCTGAGGCAGAGCCACAAGTTGACTACTTTGATAAAGTGTGCGTCTCTGGGTCCTTCTGTCGAGTACAGCAAAGACCACTCCAACCTGAAGGTCCTCCACCACCCATCCGCCTCCGCAACATCCCTCTCTGATTCGGCATTCCAATGTGGAATGTTCACACAGCCACCCTGGAAGACTGGTGTTCTGTTGAGATGAGCTCCCCCATGGAGTTGATCTCCCTGTAGCGCAAATGGACAGTTACGTGTGTCGAGCTAAACTCCCTGTCATCTAACGACAATATTTTGTTTTAAAGACAGTGTGTGCATGCAAGTCTTTACTTTTTTAAATTGAAAACCACTTATTACTGTATTTTTATGTAAATACAAAACTTACATGGGTTTTCTTCGGTAGGGGAGCTCATCTTGACGGTCGACCGTGTCCCCTTGAAAGGAACTCCACTGCGCAACTGCACATGCGCATCTCACCCTTAGAGCTGAACTCACCCACCGAAGAAAAGTAGAAAACCCACGTAAGCTTTGTCTTTGCATAAAAATACAGTAATGCATCTTTTCAGTTTTAAAAAAGTAAAGACTTGCATGTACACACGCTGTCTGGGGTGAAGAGTTAAAGTCCGGGGTAGAGAGAAATGCGCATGAATGTACATGCATGTACATGTACAGCTGTGCGGTGGAGATCCTCTCGACAGGTAGATCATCTAGTCGGGACACCGGGACCACACAAACAACAACTGCGAGGGGTGGAACATGTCGTTCACCCAGCTGGTTGGCCACCAGCACGTTTTTCTGGACAGCTGTCGATGGGCTCCGCAGTGACTACGCTCTTGCGAACATTCACCTGCTACAACACTCCAGAGGGCAGCCCATCAAGAAGCACCAACGTAGACAGTATGTCCAGCAGCAGAAGCATCTCCGCAGACTCTGCCAGGATTTTGTTGCAGAGCATCGTACTCTACCAGAGTTCCTGGAGCCAGTGGGGCACTGTTATCTGTCTTGGCTAAATGCACTTGTATATTGTACATATTTAACTGTGTTCTTGTATCATTCTTGTCTGGTGTTAAATGCACTTGTAACAGGGTTTCCTCAACATTTGGTGTTAAATGCACTTGCATATTACACATATTTGTGAGCTGAAAATACAAGTTTCCTCAATGTACATCCCCGTTTTCTTGTCTGGTGTTAATATATTAGAATAAGTTAAAGTATTTGTAAGCTTCAGGTGAAATACTGTAATCACCTTGAATATTTGGTTGTAAGCATTTGTCTCTTTTCCCATTAAGGGTGTGAGCATTTGTCATCTGAGCATTTGTCTATGCACCGAAACCTGACATTATTGTGTTACGGCATCTAGAAGGTCATATAGAAAACCAAACAGTCTTTACACCAAAAAGAAAGAAAAACTAAGTTTCTTGCATTTTGACATCATAAAGAAAACTTACTGTTAAACATCATAAACATGTTTGCATCCATATGTATATATAGTTTTGCTTTTGGCTGCCCCCAGTTGCTTGGAGTTGGCACAGCAGATCGGGGAGAGATCCGCATTAGGACACAACTCCAGTTGTAGATGGAGAAACGTGTGCAACTGCTGGTATTCCAAAGCAGCCTCCCAGACAAGTACTAATCAAGACCTGAAGGGTCTTGTCTGTTGGTTGATGAAGGTACAGTATGTGCGCTGGTTTATTTATATTTTCACTGCAGGGTAAACAAAAAAGTTCCTAGAATGCAACTTATTGTCTATGCTTACGGGCAAAGAGCTCCACTTTCTGACTTCTGCTAGTTTCCTGTACAGTTAATGTGACAACTAGTGCACATTTTGAAATATGTGTGTACCTACAACAAACATGAGCCATGTGACCCACCTCTGACATCAACTGTACACGTTCATAATCGTGCACACAGAGAACCATATAAGCCAAAGCGGTGCAAACTGGAAGCAAATGTGCAAAACTGCACATAAAAACTAACAATAAGAGGCAGCCACACAGGTACTTTTTTTTCTGCTGAAGTGAAATCTGTGTTAGTGAGTAAACAAACACAGGGGATGTGCTTATAACGTAAAGCATCTCACACAGCCAGAAGGAAAATCAGAGCAGAGAAAGCTGTGAATGAACTGCTCTTATCAGCCGTGCACAGCTCCCCACCACTAGAGGGGAACCAGTGACTATCACACACCTAATTAAAACCAGACATGATAGTTTTCTAAACTTCCACAATATGGCTTTAATCTCACACTCTTGTTCTGTCAATGAAATCATTATGGTGAGAGAGAGAGAGAGAGAGAGAGAGAGACAGAGGAAAAAAAAAAAACACAATCACAGATTCTGAGATGTCCTCAGGCTGCAGCTTCATAATATAAGACAATGATTAAAAAGTGATGAAATTCCACTGGTGTCCTTATTACAGGTGAATTAGTTATTTATTCTTATTCTGCTGAGAGGTGGGTGTCCAAAATATATATATATATATATATATATATATATATATATATATATATATATATATACACTCAACAAAAATATAAATGCAACACTTTTGGTTTTGCTCCCATTTTGTATGAGATGAACTCAAAGATCTAAAAATTTTTCCACATACACAATATCACCATTTCTCTCAAATATTGGTCACAAACCAGTCGAAATCTGTGATAGTGAGCACTTCTCCTTTGCTGAGATAATCCATCCCACCTCACAGGTGTGCCATACCAAGATGCTGATTAGATACCATGATTAGTGCACAGGTGTGCCTTAGACTGCCCACAATAAAAGGCCACTCTGAAAGGTGCAGTTTTGTTTTATTGGGGGGGATACCAGTCAGTATCTGGTGTGACCACCATTTGCTTCATGCAGTGCAACACATCTCCTTCGCATCATCCGTGAAGAGAACACCTCTCCAATGTGCCAAACACCAGCGAATGTGAGCATTTGCCCACTCAAGTCGGTTACAACGACGAACTGGAGTCAGGTCGAGACCCCGATGAGGACAACGAGCATGCAGATGAGCTTCCCTGAGACGGTTTCTGACAGTTTGTGCAGAAATTCTTTGGTTATGCAAACCGATTGTTTCAGCAGCTGTCCGAGTGGCTGGTCTCAGACGATCTTGGAGGTGAACATGCTGGATGTGGAGGTCCTGGGCTGGTGTGGTTACACGTGGTCTGCGGTTGTGAGGCTGGTTGGATGTACTGCCAAATTCTCTGAAACGACTTTGGAGACGGCTTATGGTAGAGACATGAACATTCAATACACAAGCAACAGCTCTGGTTGACATTCCTGCTGTCAGCATGCCAATTGCACGCTCCCTCAAATCTTGCGACATCTGTGGCATTGTGCTGTGTGATAAAACTGCACCTTTCAGAGTGGCCTTTTATTGTGGGCAGTCTAAGGCACACCTGTGCACTAATCATGGTGTCTAATCAGCATCTTGGTATGGCACACCTGTGAGGTGAGATGGATTATCTCAGTAAAGGAGAAGTGCTCACTATCACAGATTTAGACTGGTTCGTGAACAATATTTGAGAGAAATGGTGATATTGTGTATGTGGAAAAAGTTTTAGATCTTTGAGTCCATCTCATACAAAATGGGAGCAAAACCAAAAGTGTTGCGTTTATATTTTTGTTGAGTGTATATATATATATATATATATATATATATACAGTAGTGTTCAGTATAACAGTAGTGCTATGTGACTAAAAAGATTAATCCAGGTTTTGAGTATATTTCTTATTGTTACATGGGAAACAAGGTACCAGTAGATTCAGTAGATTCTCACAAATCCAACAAGGCCAAGCATTCATGATATGCACACTCTTAAGGATATGAAATTGGGCTATTAGTAAAAAAAAAAGTAGAAAAGGGGGTGTTCACAATAATAGTAGTGTGGTATTCAGTCAGTGAGTTCGTCAATTTTGTGGAACAAACAGGTGTGAATCAGGTGTCCCCTATTTAAGGATGAAGCCAGCACCTGTTGAACATGCTTTTCTCTTTGAAAGCCTGAGGAAAATGGGATGTTCAAGACATTGTTCAGAAGAACAGCGTAGTTTGATTAAAAAGTTGATTGGAGAGGGAAAAACCTATATGCAGGTGCAAAAAATTATAGGCTGTTCATCTACAATGATCTCCATTGCTTTAAAATGGGGAAAAAAAACAAAAAAACAACCAGAAACGTGTGGAAGAAAACGGAAAACAACCATCAAAATGGATAGAAGAATAACCAGAATGGCAAAGGCTCAACCATTGATCAGCTCCAGGATGATCAAAGACAGTCTGGAGTTACCTGTAAGTGCTGTGACAGTTAGAAGACGCCTGTGTGAAGCTAATTTATTTGCAAGAATCCCCTGCAAAGTCCCTCTGTTAAATAAAAGACATGTGCAGAAGAGGTTACAATTTGCCAAAGAACACATCAACTGGCCTAAAGAGAAATGGAGGAATATTTTGTGGACTGATGAGAGTAAAATTGTTCTTTTTGGGTCCAAGGGCCGCAGACAGTTTGTGAGACGACCCCCAAACTCTGAATTCAAGCCACAGTTCATAGTGAAGACAGTGAAGCATGGTGATGCAAGCGTCATGATATGGGCATGTTTCTCCTACTATGGTGTTGGGCCTATATATCTCATACCAGGTATCATGGATCAGTTTGGATATGTCAAAATACTTGAAGAGGTCATGTTGCCTTATGCTGAAGAGGACATGCCCTTGAAATGGGTGTTTCAACAAGACAATGACCCCAAGCACACTAGTAAATGAGCAAAATCTTGGTTCCAAACCAACAAAGTTAATGTTTTGGAGTGGCCTGCCCAATCCCCGGACCTAAATTCAATTGAGAACTTGTGGGGTGACATCAAAAAAGCTGTTTCTGAAACAAAACCAAGAAATGTGAATGAATTGTGGAATGTTGTTAAAGAATCTTGGAGTGGAATAACAGCTGAAAGGTGCCACAAGTTGGTTGACTCCATGCCTCGCAGATGTGAAGAAATCATGAAAAACTGTGGTTATACAACTAAATACTAGTTTAGTGATTCACAGGATTGCTAAAAAAGCAGTTTTAACATAATAGTTTTGAGTTTGTAGCGTCAACAGCAGATGCTACTATTATTGTGAACACCACCTTTTCTACTTTTTTTTACTAATAGCCCAATTTCATAGCCTTAAGAGTGTGCATATCATGAATGGTTGGTCTTGTTGGATTTGTGAGAATCTACTGAATCTACTGGTACCTTGTTTCCCATGTAACAATAAGAAATATACTCAAAACCTGGATTAATCTTTTTAGTCACATAGCACTACTATTATTCTGAACACTACTGTACGTAAAAAAATCGTTGAAATCTCTGTACATCGATATCCAAAACAGTGATTAGTTGGATGTAATTTGTGCAGAGCGGGGGCCATATTTTACAAAAGTAGGTGGCGACGGACATCTGGGATATTATTAATTCTAATCCAATTACATTTTTTCTACAAATCTGATTGGTTAATCGTGTGAGATTTCAGACAGTATAATATGAGGTGTAAGGTTGTAAAATATTCAACTGTTTCACATTTCATGTCTTATGCCGTGCCCTGACTGCATGTGCTGCTATGCAGATGTCAATAATGGCGGTGTCAGCTCAGAACGAGAGAAAGTCGCATAGATACGATGATGCCAAAATGGGTGATTTTAAGATACCATACGAAAGTACTGATGTGGATTCTGATACAGAATTACCATTTCACATTTGATGGATTACTCCGCGTCCTGACCACTGTTACCTACAGAAAAATAAACCGTGCAAACGATGGAATTGGATCAGAATGGGAATAACTCCCTTGTGTCTGATGATTTACGGACATACAGTTTGTATTTGTTATACGCATCACCGATAAAGGTCAATTTGCGACCGTATAACTAGCATGAACATCTGCAAATCATCAGACACAACAGGATTATTCCCAAATTATTATTATTATATCTTGTATTTTGAATATTTGTAAAGTATCTTGTTGACACCCTGTCTTTAATTTTTTCCTTTGTCTATATGAAAATAAGAGTTTTTAGAAATACTTTCTTGTGCACAAACACTCACTTGTGCATGCTCGCTTGTATTCTGCAATCACCCGCAATATTTTGCAGTCATTGGTTACAGTTGTTTGAAAGTGGTTATATATGTAAGGAAACACTAACTTTATCTTCTGTTTTAATCAATCTGGTCTGATGTCCTCAATTTAGGGATGTGAACTGTCAATGGGAGACCACCGCAACTTCATTCAGTACTATTATTACTACTCGTTACTGTCTGGTTCGGCCAGTGATGATGTCCGCACAAGACGTTTTTCATCTCTGTGGTTATAAGTATCACAATATTTTATGTGCAGCTGGAGGTGATGTTTGCTCGCTCACTATATTTAAGTGGCCAGATTTCCATAAAATTAAATAATTTTATACTTTTGAGTGTAAAATCTGTTTGGTTAAAAAAAAAAAAACCTACTACAGATTGTGATGATGGGATGTGATCTGATGTTAATAGGTCATTAAAAAGGAACATAGAGGTCTTTACAACACCTTATAAAACACTCTACTAATTATTAAAATCTCATGGAAACATAAGATTTAGCTTCTACAATGTGACATTTTTCAATAAGGTAACCTGCAGCCTGCTGGTTCTTGGGGGACACGTGGTTGGAGACCACCCGTCTGAAGGCTCGCTGCATGGTTGATTTGTTCAACATTAAATTGTGTTTGCAGTTTTCACATCTGACCAAACAAACTGCAGAGAGGAGGTAATCGCACTAGACTTCAATTTAACCGGACAAAACTGCTGTGGTGTGAAAAAGGCCTGAGGGGGCATCAAGAGCGAAGCAAAAGTCCCATAGAAGTAGTAAAAGATGAAAAAAAAAAAAAACGAGCAACTCAGCATGTACTTAGAATCAGCATTCTGCTGACAAACAGTCACAGACGTGCTCCTGAAAAACTGTTAATGATGTTCATAATATAAAAAACAAACTAATTTTTATCTAAACTTTTTCAGTTTCAAACTTAGCTTTAGACCTCAAAAGAACAAAATCAACAACTGACTGGGATCGATAAACTGATTAGGGCTGTGTTTGACGTCCTGCATACGCTGTACCAGACCCTCGTGGTGAAAAAAAGAGTTGAGCCAGTAGGTGAGACTTTATTTACCAGTTTGTTTACGCTCCTGTCCTCACCTATGGTCATGAGCTTTGGGTAACGTCCCAAAGAACAAGGACACGGACACAAGTGGCGGAAATGAGATTCCTCTGTTGGGTATCTGGACTTACACCCCTGGACACGGTGAGAAGCTGAAGTATCCTGGAAGGACTCTGAGTAGAGCCGCTGCTTCGTCATGCCAAAATGACCCAGCTGAAGTGATTTAGGCATCTGGTGATGATGCCCCCCGGCCATTTCCCTAGGGAGGTCTTCCAGGCACTTCCCACTGGGAAGATCCAAGACTCACTGGAAGGTTTGTATTTCCCACCTGGAATGCCTTGGATTCCCTCAGAAAGAGTTTAGAGGACTTCTCAGTGGATCAGGAAGTGGACTGAGCTGCTTGGTCTGCTGCCACTGAGACCCAGATAAGCAGCAGAAAAAAGAATGGATGGATGGACAACTGGTGATGAACAGTATTCCAATCAGGCAAAGTTAAAGTTTTAAATACTGAACTCAAATTGTCCCAGAGATATGAGCTTGTTCTATTTATTACTGAATGGATGAAACTGGAGAATAAACTATAGATGATCTGACCAAGAAATGGCCAAATCAATGAAGACAGATTGGTTTTAAATGGTTAACAACATTCATTGATAAGTGGCACGGTGGATTAGTGGTTAGCACTGTTGTTTCACAGCAAGAAGGTTCTGGGATCGCTTCCCGCCTTGTCGTTTCTGTGTGAAGTTTGCACATTCTGGTTTCCTCCCACAAAAAAGAAAACCAACCCAGTCTCACCAATTGTCATGATTCAGCAGCACGAAATATACATTAATCTACTGGTTCGTCATATTGTCACTAAAAGTTAAAATTTTAGTCATGGGAGCACGAATTCATTCTAATTCACTCCGTGAGCACTGCACATAATTAAAAGTGCAGCCATATATAATACATATATAAACAGACATGATTATGATTTCTAATTATGTTTTTGAGAACATATCCTGTACAGCGCCACCAGAGCCAACCTGAAGAAGGGGATCAGACATGCCACGACAGCTTATAGGAGGCGAATAGAGGACTGCTTCCAGAGTCGGTCGGTGGGTGTGGCAGGGTGTTCAGCACATCACGAACCACTGACCCAGCACCCTGTTGGCAGACTACAGTGATGCCTCACTGGCAGAGAACCTCAATAGCTTCTTTGCCCATTTTGAGGTGCAGCCACCAGAGACAGTCATCGTCCCGTCACCTGCCCTCAACAGCTACGTCCTCACGCTGGAGGAACAGGAGGTGAGGCTGGTGTTGAGGGGGGTGAATTCAAGGAAAGCTGCAGGTCTGGACGGCGTCTCGGGACGGGTGTTGAGGGAATGTGCAGCTCAGTTAGCTGGTGTGTTTACAAACATTTTCAACCAGTCCCTGAGCCAGGCTGCTGCCATCCTTCCAAGCAGGCTGGTGATTAAGTTGTTGGACCTGGGGGTGTCCCACTCCATTTGCCGGTGGATCTTGGACTTCCTCACAGACCGCTCTCAGAGGGTGAGAGTTGGCCCTCACATCTCTTCGGCCATTAGCCTCAGCACCGGCTCCCCTCAGGGCTGCGTGCTGAGTCCTTTGCTCTACACCCTCTACACCTATGACTGCACCCCCTCTCACTTCAGCAACAATATCATAAGTTTGCTGATGATACTACTGTGGTGGGACTCATTTCTGGTGAGGATGAGTCTGCCTATAGAGAGAAGGTGCAGCAGTTGTCGGTCTGGTGTAGGGAGAACAATTTGATCCTCAACACCTCAAAGACAAAGGAGATGGTGGCGGACAGTAGAAGGAGGAAAACAGTCATCCAGCCACTGGTCATCGATGGGGACTGTGTGGAGTGGGTCTCTGAATTTCGTTTTCTGGGCGTGTATTTGAGAGACGACCTGACTTGGAGCACAAATACTATGGCTACCATCAAGAAGGCACAGCAGAGACTCTATTTCCTGAGGGTTCTCAGGAATAACCATTTGCCAGAGACTGCTGGTGTCCTTCTATCGCTGCTCCATAGAGAGCACTTTGACCTACTGTCTGTGTGTGTGTGTGGTTTTCCAGCTGCACAGTCACAGACAGGAAAGCTCTCCAGAGGGTCGTCACCACAGCCCAGAAGACCACTGGTTGTCTCTTGCCTTCATTAGAGGAACTGTATACTAGTTGTTGTCTCAGGAAGGCAAGGACTATAATCAGAGACCCCTCCCATCCTGGACACTATTTGTTTGAATTATTACCATCAGGTAGACGATACAGGGCACTTAAGGCCAGAACAAACAGACTTAAAAAATATCTTTGTGGGAAGAGCTATTTGTGCACTGAATGCTGCTGGACCTGCCATTTTATGATTGTGATTGAGTGTTTTAACTAGGTTTTATGTAGAATTTTTAGGGTTATTTATTATTCTATTTATTTATTTTAAATGTGCTTTTAAGAGATTGTTTTTAATTTCATTGTCATGCACAGTATTTTTTTTCTGGTGTCATGTACAATGATAATAATAAATTCTATTCTATTCTACAACCCCTGGCAAAAATTATGGAATCACCGGCCTCGGAGGATGTTCATTCAGTTGTTTAATTTTGTAGAAAAAAAGCAGATCACAGACATGACACAAAATTAAAGTCATTTCAAATGGCAACTTTCTGGCTTTAAGAAACACTATAAGAAATCAGGGAAAAAAATTGTGGCAGTCAGTAACGGTTACTTTTTTAGACCAAGCAGAGGGAAAAAAATATGGAATCACTCAATTCTGAGGAAAAAATTATGGAATCATGAAAAACAAAAGAACGCTCCAACACATCACAAGTATTTTGTTGCACCACCTCGGGCTTTTATAACAGCTTGCAGTCTCTGAGGCATGGACTTAATGAGTGACAAACAGTACTCTTCATCAATCTGGCTCCAACTTTCTCTGATTGCTGTTGCCAGATCAGCTTTGCAGGTTGGAGCCTTGTCATGGACCATTTTCTTCAACTTCCACCAAAGATTTTCAATTGGATTAAGATCCGGACTATTTGCAGGCCATGACATTGACCCTATGTGTCTTTTTGCAAGGAATGTTTTCACAGTTTTTGCTCTATGGCAAGATGCGTTATCATCTTGAAAAATGATATCATCCCCAAACATCCTTTCAATTGATGGGATAAGAAAAGTGCCCAAAATATCAACGTAAACTTGTGCATTTATTGATGATGTAATGACAGCCATCTCCCCAGTGCCTTTACCTGACATGCAGCCCCATATCATCAATGACTGTGGAAATTTACATGTTCTCTTCAGGCAGTCATCTTTATAAATGTCATTGGAACGGCACCAAACAAAAGTTCCAGCATCATCACCTTGCCCAATGCAGATTCGAGATTCATCGCTGAATATGACTTTCATCCAGTCATCCACAGTCCACGATTGCTTTTCCTTAGCCCATTGTAACCTTGTTTTTTCTGTTTAGGTGTTAATGATGGCTTTCTTTTAGCTTTTCTGTATGTAAATCCCATTTCCTTTAGGCGGTTTCTTACAGTTCAGTCACAGATGTTGACTCCAGTTTTGTTGTGTGGGGGTACTGCTGGCCCACCACCACCAGATGGCGCCCTGCTTGGAGTGCGGGCTTCAAGCACGAGAGGGCGTCGGAGCCGCTGGGAGCGACAGCTGTCACTTATCAGCTACCACTAGAGGTAACCTTCTCTGCGGTGATTTTGTTGTATCTAAACATTGTTCTGTGTGCAGCCGTTTTCCTGTGGACTCAGTCTGAAGCTGGATTGGCGGATAGTGGGAGTGCGACATTTTTCGCCTCTCACTCCTTCCAGAGAAGAGACTGACAGGAGCTGCACGGGTGAAACTGTTTCTGGAGGTGGAGGTTCTCCCTCCCAGAGGAACTGATCAAGGGAAAATTACTGGGTGTGTCTTCACACACCCACCATTAACTGTTTCTGTTTCTGCCAGCAGTACCTGGTCTGACAGCTGGAGACGGTGGCCACCTGGGACTCGGGACTTGGCGGCTCCGGTGTTCTTCAGATCCGCTGGCGGTGGAAGCCGTGTGGGATCCGACTCTTCTCTGGACAGACGTCTTCTATCCTCGAGCCTGCCCACACGTCACCTTGTATATGATTGACTGTACTCCTCTATTGTTATTGTCTGTATTCTGTTGTGCAATTCACAACATTAAATTGTTACTTTTTGGCTCATCCATTGTCCGTTCATTAATGCCCCCTGTTGTGGGTCCGTGTCACTACACCTTCCCAACAAGTTTCCTCCCATTCGTTCCTCATTTGTTTTGTTGTGCATTTTCGATTTTTGACACATATTGCTTTAAGTTTTCTGTCTTGATGCTTTGATGTCTTCCTTTGTCTACCAGTATGTTTGCCTTTAACAACCTTCCCATGTTGTTTGTATTTGGTCCAGAGTTTAGACACAGCTGACTGTGAACAACCAACATCTTTTGCAACACTGCGTAATGATTTACCCTCTTTTAAGAGTTTGATAATCCTCTCCTTTGTTTCAATTGACATCTCTCGTGTTGGAGCCATGATTCATGTCAGTCCACTTGGTGCAACAGCTCTCCAAGGTGTGATCACTCCTTTTTAGATGCAGACTAATGAGCAGATCTGATTTGATGCAGGTGTTAGTTTTGGGGATGAAAATTTACAGGGTGATTCCATAATTTTTTCCTCAGAATTGAGTGAGTCCATATTTTTTTCCCTCTGCTTGGTCTAAAAAAGTAACCGTTACTGACTGCCACAATTTGTTTTCCTGATTTCTTATAGTGTTTCTTAAAGCCAGAAAGTTGCCATCTGAAATGACTTTAGTTTTGTGTCATGTCTGTGATCTGCTTTTTTTCTACAAAATTAAACAACTGAATGAACATCCTCCGAGGCCGGTGATTCCATAATTTTTGCCAGGGGTTGTATTCTAACATATCCTGCAGGAAAATATCCATCTGAAAGTTACCTTACATGAATTTACCGTTCTGGGTATTTCTGTCTGACAGCTAAAACTACTTTACTTGGCCACTTGCTTACAGTCAGAGGAAGGATGGCAGTGATTCACAGGAAAACAAAAAACTTAAAAAAAAAAAAAAAGCAAGTTGCACTAATACCATTCATGGTTAAATGTCACGAATGAGTCACCAAACAGCTTTATGGAAAGCACTCAGAGTGAAGTCAGTGGAGGTCAGTGAACTCTGTAGAGCAAGGAGATACAAACAAAACCTTAGAGCAGAACAGAAAGAGAGAAAGGACGGGAAACGGCTGCGTGTGGCTGTGAGGTGAAGCTGCAGGAGGTTTATTAGTTTACACCCAGTTCAGTCTGACACAAAATCCTGCAGCTACACCTTGGTGCACTGGAGGATGTACATTTTTATGTTTCCTGCGAAACATCGAATTCCCGTGATATCGCAAAGATGTTGAAACAGTTGAGGGTGGGCAAAGCTATAGGAATCTGTGGTATGTCGTGCCTAAATTTCTTCAGGTGGGTGGAGACTGCAAGCAGTCTTTACATCCACTTGGGAAATGGGTACATCCCAATAAAGTGGAAGAAAGGACTCGGCTTTCTCGGGAAGGGATGGGGTGATCGCCTGGATTGCAACAATTGAAGGGGTATTACCACAGACTGTATATATGTATTTTGGACAAAGCCTGTGTGACATCACCCATAAGCATCATAGGTTTTCTATAGAGATACGGAAGGGTCGATATGAGCATCACCATGTTGACGTGTGGGTGACTCAGTGTGTGAGGAAAGAAGCCTGAACACACACCTGTCTTCAAGTCAAAATCAGCTAACAGGCTAACCTTGTCAGGTGTTCAATAAATAATATTTTTTGGGGACTGCGCGGTGATTCTCATGTAACGGTTTGCTTTGGTGTGGGCATTAAAAGTTATCAGCCACTTATGTTCTCAGTAATTGTATATTAACGGTACCTACCGGATGAAGCTACTGATAGCTGCTAAAAGTGCTAATGTCATTAGCATCCAACATTATCAAAAGACATGAATTTCACTCAGTGCGAGTTTTCATCAGGGATTAGATGATACGTTACAATGTTTCACTACACAATAAGCCATATTATTCTTAGTATTTGTCATAAAATGTTCAAAGCAACAGATACAGCCCTCCACAACAGATAGCTGCTGCATCAAGTGTCCTGTAAGAGACACATGAGAGTCCTATGACGCTATGAAAGTTGGGCTGGGCTCAGCCACTGTCACTCACAGTGACCTCTAATTATGCATAATGTTATGGCTTAAAACATCTTAAACTTAGAAGTTAGAAAACAATTCACCCCATACAGTTGTCATGGAGGACAAAACTATCTATTGAGACCACACTTAGTTGTGCTGTAAAGTTGGACATTTTAACATGAACTTGAATGGATACCTGCTTGCTTTTGGAGCCAGCCTCAATTGACCAGTCAAGCAACTGCAACCTTTCAGCATTTGCATAAAATAGACTTAGTTTCTATTTTGGCCCCACCCAGCTGGCGGCATAACGACCCCCTTTTTCTGATTGTTGTAAACTACCCACTCTGATAAAAAATAAATAGCAGCTGGTTGGTTGGTTGGCCTCTGTCTCTTGTAGCTAATGTGACCAAGGAGGGATGAGGGTCCCAGCCATGCATGACAGCATTGTAAACAATTCCACTGGACTACGTAATGACACAATTTCCAACAGCCAAAGTACTTTTCTGCACTGTTTATTTGGTAAAGTAAAAGTTTTCATACTGGTTAATATTACTGACCAACTGATCTATCCATCAGGCTGCAGGCTGCAGTGCAGAGCCTAGGCAGAGTATCTAATGTCTTCTCAATGAAATCTGGCATTCGTCAAGAATGTGTCCTGGCTCCTACTCTCTTCACACTTGCACAGACTGAGTGTTGGGCAAGGCAAGGTCGTGACATCCAGCAACTTTGGTGCCTTTTATTATTGAGGAAAGGCTCACTAACCTTAACTTTGTGGAATCAACAGATGCCCCATTTGCAGTATTTGAGAAGAAGACAAGGAGTCAAAGTGTTTGAGTTTGAGATTGTCCTAGACCAAATCTAAAACATAGGGCATAGGTGTCAAATTGATTCCAGAAAGGGCCAAGAGGGGGCAGGTTTTCTTTGTAACCACCAACTCCACCCCAGTGGTTTCACTAATTAGCATCACTTTGAGCAGATGGGATGAGTTCATCAATGAAATCACCTGGTGGAGTTGGTGGTTACAAAAAAAACTTGCATCCTCTTGGCCCTTTCTGGAATCTGTTTGACACCTATGTCATAGGGTTTCAACAACTTCCTGGTCTAATCTATTCGATGTGTATCTGCATGCTATGAAAAGTGTCATACTTGTTGAAAAAAATCACTTGGGGGAGGTTTGGGAAGAGCTTAGAGTTATGAGATTGCTGGATGCTAGTATCTTAGCAAGAAAGCCCAAGTCTTCATGGTATTGGTGCAACCAGTCTCACTGTACGATTATGAGACTTGGACTATAAACAAAACAGCGACCTAAGGGAGTACTTCCCAAACTTGGTGCTCATGGACCACTAACCTGCACATTTTCTCTCTCTACCTGTTCTAGCTATAGCTGATTGGCTCAGTCAGGTGCCTGTTGGCTCTGGATTAGCTGATCACACCTGAATAAGCTAATCAGCTTTCAGTACCAGGTCTCTCTGAAGAGTTCTTGGGTTCCATTGCAGTGACATGTGTCAAATCAAGAGGCTCAAATCAGGAAAACTGCTTTCATTGAGTGAACATCAGTGATGACACAACAGACAGCAAAAAAATTTAAAAAGAAGGCAAAAAAGTGGGTCATCTGATTCCTGACACACGAGACACCAACATACATGCTTGGGCCTTTATTGCATGTGCATTTCTACTTTCAGAATAAGGGCCATATGAAGTAACTTTTGGACTTTAACAGAGCATGCATGTCCTATTTTAGATATGCATTCACACATTACCAAGCACCAAAATCACAAATGTAACCCCCTGACTAACAACGTTAAGAAATATCCCCAATGAACAACAAAAGATGTCCTGATGTCCTCAAGTCAACGTGAGGACATTCAGCATTCACAACGGTAAGAGTAAAAGAATGTGACCATGTCCAAAAAAAACCATCAGAGTGATGTTATGACAGAACAGCATGTAGGTCAACCGGCGGTCAACTGATCTGTCTTGATCTAGCTTTGGACTGCAGTGCCACTTGCAGAGATGATATAATAGAACTCCTCATTATGTACAGCAACAGTGTCACTGCTGCAACTGACAATTCTGCATTCAGCATGGCTAAGAATATAGGATTCTAAGGGACACATTAATGCAGTAGAATGTGCATCTTCTAAAACTCAACAGACCTACATCAAAGGCTCAGTTGGCCTCTGTTAACCCCTCGATCCTGCCCCTTTACAGTGCACACATGCACTCGCTTGCATTACACTAAATCATTCTGAGCAAAGACACACACTTACCCAGAACCAAGCAAAGTCGGTGCACATCTCATCTCATTCTCTTCATAGCGCAGAGAAAAGACTCAAGTGTCACAAATGCTCCTGTTCCTGCTGAGGCCGGCGGCAACTCTCAAAGCTTTTGCTGCTTCCAAGCCTCCTGCCTGCACCTTATCACTCTCTGTGCACATCTGTTACTCTGCCCACTCTTCCGTTCTAACTTCCTCTCCCCTCTTCTTTCTTTCTTTTCCTCACTCACTTGCTTTGCTCTCTGTTCTGTCTTTTTTCCCCCTGTCCAGTGTCTGCACAATGCCTATCAATTATTCAGAGGCAGTCTCCTGGTTTCTCCAGCTTATCCAATCAGGGCAGGGATCAGCACTAATGGGCTCCTGCTGTACCTGCTACCGGCTCCAACACACTCTCGAGACAGCGGGAGGGGAGGAAAGAATGGGAGAGAGGTAGAGAAATAGACAGAGAGAGTAAAAGAGACAGCAGAGGAGGAGGAGGAGGAGGCAGGAGGAGGAACAGATAAAGTGAGTCCACGCAGACAAACAGGGGCAGAGATAGAAAAGTAGAGATATTCCTGTGCTTCTCACCTCGGACGTGAGGCGCTGTTATTGATGTGATCAGCGTAGTCTCTTTAGTGCTCCACTGCCCTGTTACTCTACACTGTCATCACACACTGCGACAGTGCACACAATGCAACACTGCACCTACGGGTTTTCAGGGAGGGCCAATAACAGAACACACAAGCTGCAAACCAAGAGTGCAAAGTTGCAGAAAACTGGGCGGAGTTCAACATGCTAGACTGACTGCGGCCTGGCTGCAAGCCAATACACGAGAGAGCACAAGGGAACGGAGAGGGAGACGGCAAAACTGAGAAGTACATTTAATCTATTCAAAAGCAGGCAAGTGGTAAGTCATCAGTGCTATCAGAGAGAGGGCTACCACCGAGCGGATAACCTAACCTGTCAACATTCCACTGCCTACATCACAGGCCTCTTTGTAAATCCAAATTAGGAATCATATCAAGGCAAGACGCATGCTTGAGTTGGCCCCTCAAAGAATTTGCAACAGTACAATTAAAGTATTTGATGTGCATTCAAACAAACAGTGGAAAATACGTGTGAACTTACTATCTTATCTAAAGGTACCCTGACACTTACACGACTCTGATTCACGCACAAGTACGCCCTGTGTCGTGCAGGAGAGTAAACTCGTCATTAACAGGTGTAGACTGAACGTGAGAGGGACGCCGGCGCGTGCAACTGCGCAAAGAGAATTTTGAAATGTTCAAAAACTCTTTTACGCATAAATGTCGTGAACGTGGCGTGATCTGCTCGCCAACACTATGTGCAGCTCGTCAAGTTGAGTAAAGAAGAAGTGAATAGAGCGAGTGATTGCGTCAGTGGACCTCATCACGGCGCGGCTCGTCTGACCGATTATAACAAGATGTTAAATCGATCATAAACAGACTTTTACAGCTGCACACAAGAAGGAAAGAACATGCAACTGTTTTACCAAGCCATGACAATGTAAACGTGACAAATAATTAACTTTTTTAGATGGCTCCAAATGCTTTCTCCAGCTCATTCAGCACACGCATGCGTGAAGGCGAATGGCTCCGGCTAGAGCGGTCCTCTGTGATTCAGGAAGCGATTAGACTCGTTTTCAGCAGCCAACTTGCAGAGAAAATATTAATCCGCTACGAAACAATTATTTTATATACACAGTGTCCAGTGCAGAGCACGTGGCAGCCGGAGGAACAAAGCATGGCGTCCAGCTGGGAACACAGCGGGTGGGATTGTCATGACGACGTGCGTGCAAGTGCATGTATCAAAGTCGTGCAAGTGTAAGGGCACCTTTACTAACTTACTAAGCCGTAAAGCTGCGGTGTGAAGTATTTAACGGTGTTTATTAAAGAAAATGGAATATAGCATTCATAACCACATGTTCAGTAGTGTATAATTACCTTCAACAGCAGACTGATGTGTTTTCATGAGCTTAGAATGAGCCCTTCATATGTACAATATATACAGAATGTATTCACAGCGCTTCACTTTTTCCACACTTTATGTTACAGCCTTATTCCAAAATGGATTAAATTAATTTTTTCCTCAACATTCTACACACAATACCCCATAATGGCAATGTGATTTTTGCAAACTAATAATAAAAACAAAACAAACAAACTAAGAAATCACATGTGCATAAGTATTCACAGCTTTTGCTATGAAGCTCAAAATTGAGCTCAGGTGCCTCCTATTTCCACTGATCACTCTTGAGATGTTTCTACAGCTTAACTGGAGTCCACCTGGGGTGCAATCAGTTGATTGGACATGATTTGGAAAAGCACACACCTGTCTACATATAAAGTCCCACAGTTGATAGTGCATGTCAGAGCACAAACCAAGCATGAGGTCAAAGGAATTGTCTGTAGACCTCTGAGCCAGGATTATCTCCAGGCACAAATCTGGGGAAGGGTACAGAAACATATCTGCTGCTTTGAAGGTCCCAATGAGCACAGTGGCCTCCATCATCTGTAAATGGAAGAAGTTCAGATCCACCAGGACTCTTCCTAGAGCTGGCCGCTCGTCTGCAATTGGGGGAGAAGAACCTTAGTTAAAAACAGGGATGGGTATCGAGAACTGGTTCCTTTCGGGTATCGTTAAGAAATGATTCCATCCACCGACATCAATAAGCTTTTTGCTTAACGATTCTGTTATCGGTCCTTCAGAGTGGCCGTTGTTTTGGGGGTGTTTGTCAGGAAAATGATCATTTCTCTACATTGATTACAGACCCTGCAACGGGTCCATAATCAACTTTTCTGCAGCGCGACTTTGCTTTGAACCTTGAACCAATCGAAGCAGTGGTTCGCAGATTGAAGCAGTGCTTTGATCTATTGCTTCGTTTATTCTTTCTTTCTTTTGCTTAATTTTCCCCCGCTAAAACCTTAAAGAGCATACATCTGTGAGTATTAGTTACATTTTCTATGTTAAACCGACCTGTTATGGTCTTCTGAAACAGTTGATAGATGTATTTTATAACTTAAAAATGGGAGCGATGCTAACGCGTTAGCATGTCTATGGCATTTTAAATGTTAAAAGTTAGCATTAAGCAGTTGCAGCCGTCATCACGTTCGGGTGCATTTGTTTTCAAATTGTAATTTTTTTAAATTTATTTTTGTTTATATATTAATAATCTAATGATTATTATATACAATATATACTTATTATATACAATTTTAGAGAAAAAAACAAAAAGAACCTGAATAGAAACACAACAGAAAATATAAAAGCAACTAACAATGAACATACATAAATAAATAAATAAATACATACATACATACATACATACAGAAATAAATAATTTCCTGTGAACACCTAGTGACTCTTACACCCCCATTTCATCCCTGTCTTATTTAAGTTTAATGACAGTTTGTTTCGGTCAAACCATATTTTCAATGTGTTAATTTCTTCAGTGATTTCCTCCAGAACTGTCTGCCAAGTAAGAGCAGAATACTACTGGAATGAATTTAAATAAGGAAAGTTGTTTTTTTTTTCCCCTCACTAAATGGATGCTGTACTCACTGCAGTTTATTGTCTGGAATAGTCCCACATTGCATTTCAGAGCTTCTAGCATTCAAACATTTTCATGCAGGTGGTGTTGGGGGGAATTTTGGGTTTCAGCTTTTTTTGTTTTTCACCACTTTCGTCCCTGAATATGTCAAACGTGAGTCACTTTTGTGCGGATTAAAGTTACTAACTGGGACTCCTGTCTTGTTGCGAGAAAGAAACGAGAATCGTCCTCCGTTCTGTTCACACAGCTCCAAACGTTGCGCGGCTCTCTGCCGAGTCAAATTAAAACGATAGTGTCCAGTCGGAATTAATAACTTCAAAGCGAAACACCGTTTTGTTTATTTTTATTTATGTCCAGAGATCAAGGATACAGTGACTAATTTCATATTTATTTACTTTAAGACTCAATGAAATACATAGAAAACCTGTAAAGCCTACTTTTAGTACAAAATTCATGAGGTATCGATAAGGGAATCGATAAGGAATCGGATCGATAAGCAGAATCGATAATGGCATCGATATTGATAAAATCTTATCAATACCCGTCCCTAGTTAAAAAGGTGACCAAAAACCTGATGGCCACCCTGTCAGAGCTCCAGCATTCCTGTCAGGAGAGAGGATAACTTTCCAGAAGGACAACCATCTCTGCAGCAATCCACCAATCAGGCCTGTATGGTAGAGTGGCCAGACAGAAGCCACTCCTTAGTAAAAGGCACATGGCACCCGGCATGGAGTTTGCCAAAAGGCAACTGAAGGACTCTCAGACCATGAAAAACAAAATTCTCTGGTCTGATGAGACAAAGACTGAACGCTCTGGTGTGAATACCAGGTGTCATGTTTGGAGGAAACCAGGCACCATCCCTACAGTGAAGCATGGTGGTAGCAGCATCATGCTGTGAGGATGTTTTTCAGCAGCAGCAACTGGGAAACTAGTCAGAATTGAGGGAAAGATGAATGCAGCAATGTACAGAGACATCCTGGATGAAAACCTGCTCCAAAGCGCTCTTGACCTCAGACTGGGGCGATGGTTCATCTTTCAGTGGGACAATGACCCTAAGCACATCATCAAAGCATATCAAAGGAGTGGCTTCAGGACAACTCTGTGAATGTCCTTGAGAGACTCAGCAAGAGCCCAGACCGGAATCAGATTGAATATCTATGGAGAGATCTGAAATTGGCTGTGCACCGAGGCTCCCTATTCAACCTCACCGAGCTTGAGTAGTGCTGCAAAGAGTAATGGGCAAAAATACCCAAAGATAGATGCACCAAGCTTGTGGCATCATATTCAAGAAGACTTGAGGCTGTAATTGCTGCCAAAGACGCATCAACAAAGCACTGAGCAAAGGGTGTGAATACTTGTGTACACATGATTTCATAGTTTTTATTTTAAGAAATTTACAATAATAATAATAACTTTTTCATGTTGTCATTATGGGGTGTTGTGAGTAGTATGTTGAGGGAAAAAAATTAATGTACTCCCTTTTGGAATAACAAATAACAAAATGTGGAAAAAGTGAAGTGCTGTGAATACTTTCCAGATGCACTGTATATTGGATTAGGCCCCTCATGTTGTGATTCGACGCTATATAAATAAACTGAATTGTGAAAATAAACTGAACTGTCGGCAAAAAATGAAAAGCATGAAGGGAAATAAAATCATGAATGCTGACAGCATAATGCAATCTGCAACCTAACTGCTAGATGTCACTAAATCATACACACTGTAGTGTTAACATTAACAAACATTCTTGCATAGCAGTGTGACAATTTGTTTTCCTGTGTCATGTCCTCAACCTCAACATCCATTTGTTCTTTTTCGAAACATTCATTCATTTTATATCTCCACTTAATCCAATTAAGGGTCACATTGGGGGCCTGGAGTTAATCACAGGTGTCACTGGGCGAGAGGCCCTGGATGGAGCGCCAGTCTATCGTAGGGCTTTTGAAGAATGTTCCTTCAATAAACTATTTTAAAAACTTTTACTTAAGTAACCATTTTAAGCTATACATAATATATAAAGCAACCACCAAGCTTTTGGAGTTGTTCTGTAGTGTTGGCTAACAGAACATATGCAGGGTAATAGTGATTGGGGCCACTTGTTGAATGAGGGCCTGCATTCACACAAAGTTTTTTTCACTGTTCATATCTTTTTTCCTCAGGTTTTTCAAATGAGAATGAGCATCTGCACTGCAACCACTGTCTTCTTTTGTGGAGCATCCACCTTTTCTGTGCAGCCACTTCACATAAAAAAATAAAAAAAACCTGTAAACTTTTCAGAAAAGTGTATGGTATGTCAATGCAGCTCCTTTTCAGGCAACCAATCAGATAGGGTAAGCTGCCAACCCTGACAACAACAAAAACAGAGGACAAGCTTGTTTTGGCTGTCACATCCACGTATGACATGTCACAGAATCAAACAAAAACAATCACAAGAGACAGAAAAGCTTATCCATGGGAGCAGATTGGACGGACTCTAATTGTTGCTGGTGAGTGTTGTATTTTATCACGATACACATTGTAAGTTGTGTATTGCTGTCATGAAGACAAAACCCACACTCAGCACTTTTTTTTTTAAAATGACTATGTGAGGATGAAGTGCTCCTAAACATCCTGCAAGGGCTTTTTGGCAAGGAAAAAAAAACATCAGTGAAAGTTTGTGAAGCCTCCCAGTAGTTTCTGGAAATTCTAAACAACTGCTAGCAAACATGTTCAAAGATAAAGATTGTTTGTTAACAGCACATGGTTTGCCCTCTAAGCACTTGCTGGAACTATCAATATTCTACTTAACGTACATGACCATCAAGCATGTTGTACATCCTTTGATAACAATGCTGTCTTATTCAGTGACTCTGGGTGGAACCAAACCCATGACCTTCTTGCACCGAGGCACAAGTGCTAACCACTGCACCACCATATTGCCCATTCAATGGGATGAAGCTAACAGAAAAGCAAACTGCACAGAAAGCTATCAGGGTAAGGGTTTGTTTGTTTGAATTGGTGACAAGGTCGCCTGGACTTTTTCACACTCTGTGTGCACCAGTCTGGTGTTTGCAAGCTGGAGCTGGGGTATCAACAGTTTTCTTTCTGTTCACCTTCTGGTTTAGCTGTGATTTTATCCCCGTTTGAGTCCTTCAAATTCCAATTTGTTATGTCTGTGTTGTGAAGGACAGACACAGGGGGGAGAAGACATGAAACCAAAATGAATATAAAAGTAACAATATACAACGCTACTATAAAGCTTATTTGATAAAAGCTAATTGAATTTAAAAGTAACTGAACAAGAAGATTATTCAACATAAATACTAAATATTAAGTAAACCAAAATAAATTAAGTAAATTCAAAGTGAACTGAATATTAAAATAAAATAATCTAAAACTAACAGTATAAACTTAACATAATGTAAATTGAAAAGCGAACTGAATCTAAAAGTGGCTGAATGCAAAGCTAACTGAATATAAAAATAAAGATAATAGTGGTCTAATGGTTCATAGTTTATCTGTCAACCGTACGGACTGCACCCCATATGATCTGTGGATTTATTACAAAGTTTACATAATAGTGACATGTACAGATAGTGCCATAGTGACTTGTAATAACTGTGATGCAGCTGACAGGGAAATTAAATTGTGAGGAGAGAAAAAAGCGGTGCATTCACATGAATGGAGTGTCATAAATGCAGACAGCCTGCGGCGCCTCGTGCTGCTCGCACTCCATTTAGAGACAGTTTGTATAGCCAGACACATGCTGTGGTCAAGCAGAGCAATGCTTACTAAAGCCACGGTCACACGCCACTAACGAAGGACACCAAAGCCAAAACAAAACGTTGACTTTCGGAGACACTGTTTAACCATCGTCCAGCTTCGTTCCTGTAGCTGGCGCTTCGTCAGAATTTTCAAACTGTTGAAAATGTGAATGAATCCTGACAACAACTTCAATTCGTCCGTATTCCGTTTTGCTTTCTGTCTTGACGGTTCCTCATAGTTTGGGTAGCTCTCGTACCGTCAGCGTTCCGTTTGATTGTTGTCCAAATTTGTCCAACCTCCCAAGTCTGACGTCTTGCTCGAACATTGACGATATCTGAATGAATCAATAACTAAAGATCCGATGAGCTAAACGTGACTCGTCCATGTGTGGGACGTTGTCATACAGAAACAATAGTGGCAAGAATGTTTTATCAACCACTTTAACTATTTACACACATTCGCATGCCATCTGTGGCTGGAGAGGCTGTGCGTGCACACACACAAACGGCTGTGCACCACAGACGGCTGTGCGCACGTTCGCATGCTGTTTGTGGCGAACATGTGTGTGCACACACGTTGTTGTTGTGAAGACAGATCTGTGTCAAGACAACCAGAACTCGCACTTGCAGGTGCTGTGGAGAGCGCATGTTGGCTGCAGACCTGATCACAGGCTGGTGCTCAGTCTGATACCCGTTGTCAAGCCGCATCATGATGAATGTTTTGTTTTGATTTTGTTTAAAGCGTCAAGGTCGCCGTTCACTTCGTTTTTTCTTCTGTTAGTTTTGTTTTGTTTCATTCTTTTATGCGCTCTGGACTCACAGGCTTTTGGTGATGGGAGAGGTGCCGGCTCATTCGTCCACTTTTTCTCAACGATTTGTGACTTTGGGACTTTTTTCCTTCGTTCAGCGATCGCCGTGTGCAGTTTGAACCGGCCTTGAGAAATATCAGGAAGATGAGGACAAAATGCGCGCTGCTCCTCGCTGAGCTCGATCTGTAAGTGTGTGTTGTGTCAACTTCAGCTGAGGGCTGGAGCTCAGAAAAAGTAGCATTTGCAGACTTTTACATTATTATAACAAAGTTCTAATTATAATGTTCTTATTATTGACATCCTGACTTTTTTGAAAAAGAATTTGAAGTTATAAACTCAGGTCTGCTTTGCTGTATCTTTTATTTTTTCAATTACTTTTTATGACGTTGATAAAGGCTATTTTTATTCACTAGTACTGCTCATATCGCAATTTAATATAACAAACTGTATTTAAAAATATTAAAATATTAAAATATTGTTTTCATTGTTCTTTAAGTTCTTTTTAAAAATTTGTCTCCACTTTTTCCTCTTTTTTTGCTGATACGAAGTTGGCATATACAAGGTTAATTTGATATTAACTGACTCACTGAATAGAAATAAAACAGGACAGAATGTCACAATGATCAATCAGGGACTCAGAGTTCATCTTCACCTGGCCCCAACACGACCTCTTAAAAACAATCCAGATGAATGAACAGAGAAAACTTAACGTGCCATTGTTCTTGTTTCTTGCCCGAGAGCTGAGAAGTACTTGGCAGCTGTGGAACAGAAAACCCTCGAGGCTTATGACAGCAGTAGGAAGTTGCCTTTTGTGTGGCTTTCGTTTGACAGACAGACTCAGTCATCGACAACACAAATATCTGACACAGAAACGAAACATGCACAACCAAAGCATTGTTGGACTGAAATATCAATTGAAAAGGGTGTGCCAAAGCCCCGAGGGGCAACTAGGGATGGTGTGTGTGTGTGTGTGGGGGGGGGGGGGGGGGGGGGTACTGGGTGAGTCCTGAGGTTTGGGTGCCAGATCAGTCAACTCTGAACAAATGGAGGATTTAAATCATTTGCTCATCCGGTTTTGGCAAGAACAAAGTCCACAGTACTTGGAAGTACAACAGTAGTGCTGGCTTTCAGCTGGGATACGACAAAACTGCATAAAGCAAACAAATTAAAAAGCAAGAGATAGACAACATAATCGTCAAGAAGCTGCTAATGCATCTAAAGTATCTGGCCATGTCAGTGAAACTAATAGGGAAGGTTGAAGGTAGTTTGGAATTGTAAAGAGGATACATCATCAAAGGAAAAGTCCCTCAGATTGTCAGAGGATTGTCCCCACTGCTCCAAATAAAGCTTTTTTCCTGTTAATAATTCAGCACACTGATCCTACTTGATAAGATAAGACTTTATTGTCAGTGTAGTTATGCAACAAAACTTTGTTTGGTATCTCAGAGAGGCCGGCAGCAATAATAAAATAAAAATACAATTAAGTAAAATCATTAATTCATCATCATTTTTTTATCTTTATCATTTTTTTTAACTGGACCATGAGTCTGAAATAAAGCTATCAATCAATCAATTAAAAAAGTGCAATGTAAACAGGTGTTGCACAGTAAGTACGGCACCAAATTTACTAGTTGTGCTGACAGTCCTGAATGTAAGTGATCAGTGCGTTTGCAGAAGCTTTGGGAAGGAGCACATTGCAAGCGTAACACAGGCTGGTCTCTTTACTGTCATCACTGTTTGTAGTCTTTTGCCCAATGTAAGGGGGACAAACACTTTAGCCTTGTTTCCACTGATCTGGGTTGGTACACCGCGGTATGATACGCTTTGGAACGGTTAAGCGTGGCTTGGCTTGCGTTTTCACTGCCAGCAGTACCGTTTGTTTGGTAAGTGGAGCATGGTAGATGTTGACATGCAAGTTATCGAGATGGGCAGCGTGATGTTATATCGTTAATCCTCCGCCATGATTACCAGGAAAGTCTGCACCTCTTTGGTGACCAAGCTTGGCTGCTTTTTGCTGACATGCTTTGTTGTGTAGATATTTAAAATGCTGCATATATTTTTCGACAGGAGTCTGTATAGTGCAGAAGCTGCTGCAGGGTGATGACGCGTTCCTATGTTGCTATGAGTCAATCAGTAGACAGCAGTGGGTTAGGTTAGGTTTTCTCCCGTTTGTTACCGTTTCATTATTTTGGTAACCCAAGCAAAGGGTGCGGTACGAGTCGTTATTTTGGTACCCATCCCTAAATCTGAATGTCGAAATGCACAAAATAGGGTTCCATACCATGCTGTGCCATACCGACCAGGACCGCTTGGTGGAAACGAGGCTTTTTGTGACCCCAGGTGGGTTGAGTCCTTGATAATGGTGCTAGTCTTCTTACGCAGATGGCTTGCATAAACTGTGTCCAGGTTTGGGTGCTTGATTCCCGCAATCTTTTGTGCAGACTTAGCTATTCGGGCCAAGTCTGTCCAAATCTCTGCAGTGCAGTTCGTGAACCACACTGTGAGGCAATAACATATAGTAAAACTTTCTCTAAAAGAAAAGCTTCTGCTGAGCTTTTTTCATCGGGCGTGATGTGTTCATGTCAGGTCCATTGTGATGTAGAGCCCCAGGAGATGTCATGATGTCACTGACACTTTCCACCATTTATGGGGTATTGGGGGTTTGTTAAGTGTCAGTTTCCTGGTTCTCCTGAAGTCCATAATGATGTCCTTGTTTTAGTAGTGTTTCAAAACCAGATTATTTTCCAAACACTGTCCGACTAGATGTTGAACCTCCTCTCTGTAGAGTGTCTAGTTATTTATTACCTGATATCAGTCCCACTATGGCAGAAATTAATATAAAAGTCTCAAAGGTTGACTGGGTTAGTAGCAAATGAAGCTTACACCTTCCTTTGATTCTAAACACAGTGCAAAGATTGAGGGAAGAAGGGAGTTCAAAGAGGAAACCAGCCAGGGTGAGAAAACCAAACAAGTAAAATTTACACGAGACAGAAGCATGCTGTTGTTGGACATAAGCAAGATTTTAAGTTGTGTGTTATGTGTCTCTGTTAACACAGCTGTTGTTCCTTTCCTAATATGAAACAATACATGAACACTTTGGCGCACTCTGCTGACTGACAGATTAACACTCCCCCCACCAACTAACTGAAAAGTTAACTGTGGCAATGTTAAACTGATAAACATTCTTGATTTTTTTTTTTGTGGAAACTATTTATATTTATATTATTTAGAATTTTTAGAATTTTAGAATTTTTAGCATTTAGAATTTTTGGGGAATGTGCAGAAGATTTGGTGGCGTAACAACAGGAAAGGAAAACAATGATTGTGTTACCAATATTTAAAATATATGTTACTGAGTTGGAACATTAAAAAAATATATAGTTCCTGAATTCAATGTGGTTCTTGGTGATATATCAACCATTTCTGGACACAAGCCAAAATAACATCCAAAACAAGGGTGTAAAGTTTTGAAGGGAAACTCGAGCAGCTTGTCTGTGTTTATCCACATTTGTACGATGTTGCCACAAGATTCATAGTTAAAAATACTTTTGTTGGACACACTGGAGTGCCAACACCATTTTCTGTTGTCAGCCACAAATAATGTGGTGCTAATTTGCCTCCTAGTGGACACAGATGCTAACCCTTCTGCCAAACAACTTTTCACACACATACAAACACACACACACGTTTTCATGACATATCAGGACATATGACAGAAATGTGAAAAATGGGAACATGTCTTTCCCAAGGTCCTAGAGGCCTGGGAATCAAACTGATTCTGACCCATGCTTACAGGAATATGTCCATCTGTTGAGGTTTTGGCTAAGGCTATATTTTGGTCAAACCTGATTTTTATGCTACATATGAGGACACAGTCAGGTTTATGTGACTCATGAGTACAATCACATCATATTGAAAGTGTGTGAAAAGTGTGTTAAGTTCCGAAAGTGGCCACTAGGTAGTGAAATTGAAGATAAGCAAAAGCAATAAATGCACTTACACACTTATTGTCCAAAAAATTGATATTTTAGGACCTCAGAGATTTTTGGTCTGTGAGCATGTTGAAAGGTCTAGAATGCTTTAGAGTGGCTGGAAAAATGAGGACCTGGAAAATGTCCTCATTTTTCAGAGTGTCCTGGTAAAATGTCCTGAATTGTTATGAAAAGAAGTGTGCGCGCGCGCGCACACACACACACACACACACACACACACACACACACACACACACACACACACACACACACACACACACACACACACACACACACACACACACACACACACACACACACAAAATCATCAGCTGAGTTTTAAATGAACCTAAGCTGTGAATCTCTAAAAAAGGGGTTGAAATAATTGCTTTATCAATTTCCTGTTTAAGTGATGCGTCGGCGTGATGGATCTGCAGTCTAAAGAGCCCGGCTCTTCCCCCGAGGAGCTCACAGAGAGCATCCCAGACTCCTTGGCCCTCGTCGGGCTCTCAGGTGTCAGATTTACGGCCCTCTGTCGCCATGCAGGCGGCTAGCAGATTGTGCTGGTGCTGCACTGTTAGACACACAATCATGCATGCACATGCGCACGAGCACTGTAAAAAAACACAGACATATATAGGGATGGAACTGAAAGTGCAGTGAAAAGGCTATGCTCCTCTTCAGCTCTGTTATTGCATTTGTATAAGTGCCTGTGTGTGTATGCCTGAGTTCAAGTGGGCATCACATCCCTTCTGTCGCCGCGCCGTCTGCTTTCTCAGACGCACGTCCTTGTAACGAAGAGAAGACGGACACTCTGTGAGTAAGATCTGCCTTGAGTCACAGCTGCCTCCCACCCCGACAGCCTGCCTGCCTGCCTCTGTTGATTACTTGCCGCATTGTATCGCACATCCCTCACCCCGTGTAATTACGCTGCAGTTCCCATTTGTCCACTGTGCATAAACAGCCTTTTCCTGAACCCAGCGCTGTCTTCTATTAGATCCCAGACCCATCAGCGGGCCTGAAGATGATTCCGACTGTCAGTTGGCCCAGGCAGACAGCCAGCCCGAGTCGTGCCTGCACAACAATCACATTATCCCAACACAGGAACACAGACAGAGAGAGAAATACAGCAATCAATACTGTGCACTGACGTCTGTCTGCTCACTTAAGTTCCTCCCAACAACATGCTTCCCACCACAGCTGAAAGCGGATATTCGGTGTGAGCGAATGCTCATATTGCGCCACGTGAACACAAAACAGCAGAAAGCAGTACAATTCTGCTCATGTGTCTCTGCATATTCCGTTGCAACAAGCTGCTGATTGTGTGAGATGTTGTGGGGTAAGGTTTCAGAACTTTGGTGTCAGTATACAGTTCCTGCACTTCCTGTTACGAAACAGTGGGCGGCCTTGTCAGAAAAACAAGAAATCAGACAGTTTAATCAAATATTTGTCTCTTGCTACTCCAGCTTATGCAACAGAGGTTTCATGTGTGTTTTGACTGATCGGCTACAGCTTTGTCAGATGTCTGAGAGGTGGATGCGAACGGTCCAGTGCACATCAATAACACCTCTCCAGTCATCCATCTCTCTCTCCCATGCCTCTGGGATATCTCTCTTTGACAAATGTATTTGACGAAGATTCTTCTGTAGATCGAATTAGTGTTTTTCTCCACCTCACTACCTGTATGCATGCATGCTGTACATATGTGAGCGTGCACGCTGTTGGATAGTCTTTCTGTGAGGCTACCACCTGGACAGCACTTCACAGCAGCCCATTAACGTTAATGGAAACTAAAAATATCTCTTATTAAAATGCTCTGTGGGCAATTCATGTGAATGTTCATGTTTGCAGAAGTTACATTTGCAGGCATTACTTTTAAAGCTACAGTGTGTAGGATTTAGTGTCATCTAGTGGTGAGGGTGCAGACTGTGTTATTCCTTTGCTGGTCACAACATTGTTACCCTTCACATTTTTGCTTATTTGATGATGGGGATTCATGCTGCTTTCATTGTGTTGTGATAAGCAATATGTATCATCCTCCATTTTACAAAAACAGGGTTCTCAAACTCATCCGCTTGTGCTAGTAACCAGTACTCTAGTTGTTTCTTCAATTTTCTGGTTGCGTTGTAAATGCAAAAGTCAAAATAAGCATGCCCCTTTTGGGCTACTGTATCAACATGGCAGTGCAACATGGCATCGTCCATAAGGGGACCCACTCCAATGCTGTTATGAAGGGCTGATTCTAAGCTAATCAAAACACATCAATTAATTGTGGCAGGTAATTAAATACACACTATGATGTTATGAATGCTATATTTGATTTTTGCTATCTATCTATAAAACAAGATGCGTCTGTGTGTGTGTGTGGTGTGTGTGGCTCACATATCTCTCTGACTGTTTGTCAGATCAGCCTCAGCTTTCGGACATAGTTTGCGCTTGGCACGATGATGTGCATGCTTTATTATGAAAATTTTGGGGATTAATTTTCAAAACCTTTTTTTGAAGTCATCATCATTACTGGCAAAAGGCGGAATGTTCTCACGCGCCAAGTTCGACAAAGATTGTTGACAAAGATGAGTCACTCTCTACCTTAAAGAGATGCCTATCTCTAACGCGTTCACGGGGGGAGAGATGGAAGAAATAAATTAAAGAAATAAATAATACACATACACTCTGAGAGATATGCAAGCCACAGACACACAGACAGACACTGCTTGCTTTATTATCACAAGGCGGAACGTTCTCACGTACCAGCTTCGACACACGTCTTCAACAAAGCTCCCAGTTTCTATAGGAATACATACTTCCTACGGGCACTGCACTAGTACAACCTAAATCCAATGCACTGTTGCTTTGCATCTCGCAAGTGTCACTTATATATACACTCAACAACATATAAATGCAACACTTTGATTTGTTCCCATTTTTCACACAATAAAGTTACAGTATGTAGGATTTAGGGGTGTTTATGAGCAGAAACTGAATATAGCATTCTGCTCAGTACTAACTGTATTCAAGAAGGACCCCTAATGTCATTGTACATACAATGAAACACATACAATGAAATTTATCATCTGCCTTTAAGCTGTCACAATTACAGTTAGACACAACAAACCAATGTACGTTCATAAGCTTAGAGTGACTCCATCACAGCAATATAGGAGTGCGTCCCCTCACAGAGGCTGCCATGTTGCACCACCATGTTGGTACAGTAGTTCAAATGGCACATATTTACTTTGCCTTTTGCATATTGAGGTGCCCCCCATGGTCAAAGAAGCAAAATGTGCAGGGAACTAAAATAGTGACTGGCAACAGTGTAATGTAATTGGCAACATCACCACTAGATGACACCAAATTTGATATACTGCCTTCAAAAGCCAAATGTCTGAGATGTCTTCTATGCAGACACAAGCTTATTTTCCTTGGATTATGCTCACAAATGTATTAAAAATCTGTGTTCATGACCACCTCACTTTTGCCAAGATGGCAGGTGTGACATATCAAGATGCTAATTAAACAGCATGATTACTGCACAGATTGGACCAATTCAAGGACATATTAAATGCTATAGATTGTGGCATGCCACAGATGTCGCAATTTTTCAGGGATTGCACGATCAGCGTGCTTGCTCAACAACATCCATCAGAGATGTGGACTATGAACAATTGTGTAAGGACAAATTGTGTACCATTAGCCGCCTCTAATGTAGCTTCCAACCCTGTAGCTTCACAACTGCAGACCAGGTGTAACCACATCAGCCCAGGACATCCACATCCTGGATTCTTCATCTAATAAAGATCTTTTTTCAAGATCAACTTCACATTTCAGTCTAACCTTTTATGGTGACTGGTCCAAGGTACGTCTGGGGCAATAATCATGCTGTTTAATCAGCATCTTGATGTGTCTAACCTGTTAGGTGAATGGATTATGCTGGCAAAGGTGAAACTCTCACTAACACAGATTTTCCATGATTTGCATGCACAGACTCAGAGCTTTTACTTCAGCTCATTAAAAACTAAACTGTTGCATTCATATTTTTGTTTAGCATGTGATAATCGCTAATAAAGCATCCTTATATTTGCAAAGTGCTCAAAATACATGCAGCCTCACCGTGCGCTCATGGCTCACCAGAATAGCGGAAGACGGAAACACTGATCGGATCACAAAATCTTTGTTCTCTTCCACAAAAGCACAGCAGGAAGAATACACTACGTATGTCCACTGTGATTTATGTAAACATCATTAACTATGAAGATGGATGTGCATGCAAGAGCTGCCATTTTAGGAAGCTAATGGCTTTTACCCGCAGACTTTGGAGTGAATTTGTCCCTGTTAGCGGCGCACACGGCCAGCAACCTGTAGCCCAGTTCCCAAGTCGAAGCCCTGCTTGAGCAGCAAACACGGCCACCACCTGCAGAAACAAGATTAGCATTAGATCAAATGTTTCCTCTTAAAACGGGAGCCAAAGTGAAAAGATCAATCTTCATTACGTTTTATCCTTTTGCTTTCCTAATAGTGTTTCATCATGAAATTTTGGACCGCTGAACTCTACTTAGCTATCGGCCTGAACAGACAGCACATCTGTAGTGAGACGTGCCACAAAAACAGACACATGTAAGATGGATGTTGGGAGTTTGGACTCGAGATTGCTCCAGTAAATCCAAAAACGAGCCAGGTGAGTGCATGGAAATCCAAAAGAGGCAAAACAGCACAACATCAGTCACTTTGCAGACACGAGGAAATTAGGAAACATTCCTACTGTGCCACTGAAACTAATGCCTTGGAAATCGTCAATGCTCACTTCACTTCGATGACTCACACCACTTTACAATCTAAGTTCTGTGCAACTGGAATGCATCATCCTGGTGCTCCAATGCAGCGCTTACAGCTAATTTCCATCAAACTTGACATTTGGATGAAGGTCAACCCAAGGAATTATCATTATATGGTTAATAATGGTTAAGGTAACTGGGTCAACATTCTTTGTTCACCAAACCTGGCACAGGTGTGTTATGGGATTGTCCAGGTGAGAGCAAATTTGTCAGAGGTCAATCAATGGAATCAGGGACATATGGGGTCAAAGGTTGAAAAGGTAATCATTTTGGGTCAAGATCATGTCTGCCTGTCTGTTAGCTGTGCTACTCCTCCGAGGATACAATGAAGGCTGACCCGAAATTGGCCCTTTAATAATCAATTTGGCAAATGTCAAGGAATGTATTTTTCAACCTCATTTGGGACTAATCTTTCACACATTTTGGTGGATTCAAGAACTGCCCCGGCAAACTCAGCCAGATGTCAATCAAATCACTTAGGTGAAAGTCAAGGTCACTGAGGTGAAATGTTAAATGCCATTCATCCCTTACTGTCTTCATGCCTATTTGTACTATTATTACCAAGTACTGTTAAGGAGGGAACCCTAAATTAACACGGAACTGACCTATAGGGGGCGATGGACACATATTAGAAGGTAATGACAACATCGAAAGTCACATGTTGTGACATAAACTGTCTTCCTAGTCAGTGTTTCATATTATGTTTGTGACTTTATTATAGTGTGTGCAAGTTTGTTGTTATGTTTACATCTGTAAACGGAGTGCTTCTTCTCCCGATACACTCGCACCCAGGCGTATGTGCAGACGTCTGCCCAGAGGAATGTTTGTGTACCGCTGATGATTATCTGAACTCTGTGCTTGGAGAAGCTGCTCTCACAGCACAGAACGCGTCGCATGTTCTGCAGCAATCAGCACAGTTGCTAGAATATTAAATAACATCTGAAATAAGATGTGTTATTTTAATTACCACTCCGTACAGTTGCTCTCTGTGTGTGTATGTGTGGCTGTGTGTCGGTGAGCATGCAAGGTTCTGTTTGTAGAAGAGCATTTACCTACTTTCATATGATAATGAAGTCATCAATCAAGAATCCACTTGTTTTCTTTTTCTCCAGGCTTTATCCTTAAATGTTTCTTTCAGAAAGAAGTGTATTTTCCCACAGACCCTTCCCACCAAATCCCACAACTTGAAAAATGGTAAGCTTGCATACTACGCCCGCCCCGCCCCCCCACACATACACACAAAACAATATGAGAATAACAATGAAAAGAAATGATTCCCAAAGTGTGGGTCGCCACCCCCGGATGGCCCGTGAAAATACTGCAGGTGGTTCTACATCACGCCTCGCTGGCTAATTCCAGTTTTGTTTGGGTGCAATAGATTTGTAGTGTGTGCCCTAACTACAAAACTACTTTTCCTCAATTCAGGCATAAGAATACTCCACGGATCTACATACAGGAGAATTGGAGGATCCTGAAAGTGTACAACAACGGCCATCCACAGAATGGCAGCGCGTGCCATTGTTGTTAGCATTTGAATTGTAACCACTGGCAACAATTTCTGTAACGGATGAAATTGTGTCCAATATTTCAACTTACGTGACACCGTCGGATGCAGAAATCTGCAAAAACAGCTTACTGAGCTGAGGGGTGATAAGAGATGGAAAACGTTTCTTGATCCCTACAAAATTCCAATGGAGAACATTGATACACTGATTGGGTCCAGATTTATATTTATTCAACCTAATGGTGATTTTAAAAATGACAAAAGCTTGGAGGCTTAATGATTTTTACTGATTTATTTTTGAGTATGCATTTGGCTACATCTGCATGCTGAAAGCGGACATATTAAAGAATGTCGCACATTATTCACTACAAATGAGATTAGTTATATGAAAGGGCAACATTCATGACAGAAAGCACACCCTTGATAACGTGATCTCTACAAACACGCCGTCCATCGTCACGTGACTTGAGTCTCTCCTGTTGTATTCCCCTCGCCAAAACCCTTTGGAATTATGTCAAACTTCTTGCCCATTTGTTTCTTTGTGTCCCTATTGGTACACCTGTAAAGATGCATTCCCTCCCCATTGACCGTTTTCACGATGATCGCTAAAACGTGTGCATTCATGTGTAAACACTCATGGTTATGGTAACTGACATTAGCTGGTGGACGTCCACGCTATTTTAGGAGTGGGATATCCCCAGAAGTGACACTCCATCAAATTGTCCTTTTTCCGAGATAGTGGGACACTGATGTCCTGCTGTCATTATGGCGAAGTATGTTAGATTCTGGTTAATTCGACCTAACTGTACAGCTGTTGTCTAGGGTGACATGGGCGTGCTCCGACGGTTGTCGTGTCAGATGGTTGCCTAAAATCTAACTACAATAACCATAGAATGCGCCTTATCCAGCCACCTAAAATGCTATCAATCCCATAATTGCAGCAATGCACCAGACCCGTACAGTTGTGGACACATGCGGATTTGCAGAGAATTGTCATGCCTGTAAATCTTCTCAAAAGCTGAAATGTCACAAGTCTTTTCCCCTTCAAATCTGAGAATAAGCAGATCTCTAGCTGTAAATTTCTCATCAACCTTTTGTGTTAATGACTTCAAACGAGTGGGAACGTTTTCTGGACATGAACCAAAAGCCTCTCGGGCTCTAATACAGATGTTAAATGTGATGCTGAGTGAGAAGAAGCAATACTGAGGAAACGTGGAGTAAATCACTATCAAAAGAGCGACCTCTGTGCTTTTATCTGCTAACAGATGACAACTTGTCTGCTCACCGTGACCTCAAAACACACATTACTGTTAACAGGGCCAGCGGTGGAGCCTTTCAAAGCTCCCAGCCATCGTAAAGCTGCCTCCTTCACACGCAAAATGAGAAAAAACGTGTAGATCGTGTCTTTAAATGGGTTTTATAGCCGTTTTAATTGAGAGCTAAAATACAGTACAAATCTTGTTTAAAGTAAATCCTTATTATTTATGAAATAACTGCAGCTGTTCAGTTGGCACAAGGAGGCGGTTCATTGGTTGAAGATATTATGATGCGTCCAATGGTTCTGACAGCCGTTAGAATCATGTTTTTGTCAAATGTTAAATTTTCTGCCTGCTGTCTGAAGAAGGCAGGCAGCCAGACGGCAGCATAGATACAACAGATTTTACAGCGTTTTAACTCTCAAGCCTGTTTTACATTAATCTCGCTGCAAGTCTGTGCAGACAGGCCTGAATGAGTGTCAATATGAAAACAGTGGGACTGAGTCCGTTGTGGAGGTTTGTTTCTGCTTTTTTTTTTTTTTTTGGTGGTAAGTCAGTCTGCAGTTCCTAGTGAACGATGTCAGCAGCAGATGAAAAAACCACAGCACTCGTGGCAGTTACACCGCACTAAAAACTACAGCAGACACAAAAACAACCCATGTCTCTTGATTCAGTGAAGTATACATGAGGATGAGTGAAGGACATTTTGGCAATGAAAGTTTCAGACCAGGACATTTGCACCCCCCCAAAAAATGCTGTAATGTGAATGTTTCTGCCAGACATTATATATTTCAATTAGATTTAATGTATTTACAAAGCCCCAAATCACAACATAAGTCGCCCTGAGATGCTTCACAAGATCAAACCAAAAGTGTCTGGCACACAATGATGAATTGAGGAAACATATGAGTAACATAGGCAAAATTGTGATATCTGTTCGTGCCCGATTTTATACTGTACAAATCTTTCTCATTGGTTAAATGCCTTCCTTGTCATTTGATGTCTGCCAAGGCCGTCGGAAAGTTTTGTGAGTGCTCAAAACTTTGTGCGAATATCAGACGGAGGCCTTTCTTGGCGGTTACAGGTTTGTTTACAGTTTTGTCCTCTACTTGTTTGTTACTTCTATGATACTCACGCGTTCATATCCTGTGGCTGACTAATGCTTCAAACTGGGCTTCTGATTGGCCAAAGCTCCAGTGCAGGGTGTGAATTTAGCATGAGGAAAGACAGGACAGTTCCTGATGCAGTAACATACAGCACGGCTGTTCATTTAGCTGTCAGAGTGAAGACAAAGACAGGGCAGCTGTGTGCATTTTTATCTGGAGAACATAGTGCACCCAGTGGATACTCTTAGCGAGAAGGTGCCACAGAGAAAAAAGGTCATTTGCTGCCCTCGCTGCTGCAGATGCACTGAATGGTGCCACAGTAGAGAAGACGCTGTCAGCACACAAACGTAGTGAGGAAGTATGATGTCATAATCCCTGAGCGAGCCAGATTCTAGCCTCATTTGTTTTCAGTTCTCGGCAAATCCCGCTCAAATCCAGCTCCCTCCAGTGCATATATGTCTTGAAAATGGGAAACTCTTCTGCTGAATGTGGCTCTTTGTGTTGTCAGTGGGAATCTGATGTTATCTGTCCATCAGAGCCCCAAATCCACCGACGGCCAATGGATTAAGTGATATTTGCCACTGGAAAATGATTTTAATACATTACTAATCAGTTTACTCAATCTGTTATAGTGTGAAAACCCACCAACCGATCTCTCACACTTATTGAGCAGTAACCCTTAAGGCCCCCTGACACTTGCAAGACTTTGATCTGCGTAGCTGCATGCACTCTGTCGTGCACGGAAGTAAACTTTTCTCAAACTCATTGTAAACCAGTGTAAACTGTGCATGGCTTCATGCACATGCGCAAAGAAAATTTTGAAATGTTCAAAATCTCCATCACGCATTAATGACATGAACTTCAAGTAAACATTGCGCAAACAAGTCAAAAACACTGCATGTGAGTGCGAGTGATTGCATCAGCGCAATGCATCAGAGCACAGCTCGTCTGATCGATTATAACGAGATGTTAAATCTGTAATAAACATACTTTTACAGCTGCTCACAAGAAGGAATGAACATGCAACTGTTTTACCAAGCTATTACAGTATAAACATGACAAAAATGACCTTTTTAGATGGCTCCAAATGCTTTTTCCACTTCGTTCAGCGTTCAGAGAAAAGCTTCAGCTGGAACAGTCTGCTATAACTCCAGAAGCGATGAGAGACGTTTTCAACAGCCAACTCTAAGAGAAAATGATTAATCCGCTAAGAAATAATTATTTCATATATGCAGCGTCCACCGCACAGCGCATGGCAGCCATTGGACCAAATCACGGCATCCAGCTGGGAACACAGGGGTGGGATCATCATGACGATGTGCGTGCAAGTGCACGGATCAAAATCGTGCAAGTGTCAGGGCACCTTATCACTTAAAGTGCCTTGACACTTGCATGCATTTAACTCCTGCAATGTCATGCAAATTGTTGTGCCAATGTGTCCCGCTGTGCTCCATTGGAATCTGTGCTTTCTACTGCTGGATGCTGTTTTATTAAAATAATTATTTTGGAGCAGACTAAAACACCTCTAATCGCTTCTGGAATCACAGAGGAATTTTCTACAGATGCAGTTTTTTTTCACTCTCTCGTGCGCTTCATGAAGTGGAGAATTTGCGATTGTCTAAAAAGTAATTATTTGTTATATTTATTGTAATGGCTTGGTAAAACAGTTGCATGTTCATTCCTTCTTATGAGTCGTTCAGATGAGCTGCACTGTGCTGATGCAATGACTTGTACTCACACTGCTTTTTAACTGTTTGTGTAATGTTCATGTGAAGTTCACATAATTAATGCGTGACAGAGATTTTGAACATTTCAACATTTTCTTTGCGCACTTGCATGAAGCTGTGCATAGTTTACAAGTTTACTCTCCTGCGTGGCAGAGTGCGTGCAAGTGCGCGGATCAAATTCATGCAAGTGTCAGGGCACCCTAAGACCAAACAATCTGTCAGAAGAATATTTACACACCTTTGTGACATCATTGGCCTTCTGTACGTGACAAAACAAAAATGTATTTAAGCTTTCCCTGACCAAAGAACAGTCTTTATAATCAATATCATTAGCAGCTACCCATTACTTTGTGAGATCTTGTCAGTTATCAAACAGACAAACAAAACAATGGTGAAAACCTCACTGTTCGCAGTCTTATTCAATAAAAATTAGGTTTTTGCAGCCAAAAAATAGGACTACTTCAATCTATTGCAAGTTTACTGTATAATGCGGGATAATCTTGTGGGTCTTTAACAATAATATAGTAGTAATAATAATAATAATAACTAAATAAATAGACAGATAAGAAATGGTGTGGCCATAATTGGCTAGTTTGTGGGCTACTTCCACAGTTTGATGTCATTTATGTCAGTTTTACAATTAGGGTTTGGTTTACAATATTTCATTCAGTCGTTTCAGCGGGATTGAATTCAAAGAGGAACAATCTGATTACAATATTACGATTTTGATATGATATAGTATTGTAGGTAACCATGAGAAGGGGAAAAATCCTTGAAAGACTACACAGACGTGTGCTATAACTCTACAGATAAGAAGCTTTGCTTTCTCAAGCTGATGAAACAACTTAGCAGATGGAAACAGCCCCATGCTGAGCAGGATCTCAGTGGTGGGCTCCATTGTATAGCTCTTTATCAGCACACGTCACCTTGTATATGATTGACTGTACTCCTCTATTGTTATTGTCTGTATTCTGTTGTGCAATTCACAACATTAAATTGTTACTTTTTGGCTCATCCATTGTCCGTCATTAATGCCCCTGTTGTGGGTCCGTGTCACTACACCTTCCCAACAAGTTTCCTCCCATTCGTTCCTCATTTGTTGTGTGCATTTTCGATTTTTGACATATTGCTTTAAGTTTTCTGTTGATGCTTTGATGTCTTCCTTTGTCTACCAGTATGTTTGCCTTTAACAACCTTCCCATGTTGTTTGTATTTGGTCCAGAGTTTAGACACAGCTGACTGTGAACAACCAACATCTTTTGCAACACTGCGTAATGATTTACCCTCTTTTAAGAGTTTGATAATCCTCTCCTTTGTTTCAATTGACATCTCTCGTGTTGGAGCCATGATTCATGTCAGTCCACTTGGTGCAACAGCTCTCCAAGGTGTGATCACTCCTTTTAGATGCAGACTAATGAGCAGATGATTTGATGCAGGTGTTAGTTTTGGGGATGAAAATTTACAGGGTGATTCCATAATTTTTTCCTCAGAATTGAGTGAGTCCATATTTTTTTCCCTCTGCTTGGTCTAAAAAAGTAACCGTTACTGACTGCCACAATTTGTTTTCCTGATTCTTATAGTGTTTCTTAAAGCCAGAAAGTTGCCATCTGAAATGACTTTAGTTTTGTGTCATGTCTGTGATCTGCTTTTTTTCTACAAAATTAAACAACTGAATGAACATCCTCCGAGGCCGGTGATTCCATAATTTTTGCCAGGGGTTGTATTCTAACATATCCTGCAGGAAAATATCCATCTGAAAGTTACCTTACATGAATTTACCGTTCTGGGTATTTCTGTCTGACAGCTAAAACTACTTTACTTGGCCACTTGCTTACAGTCAGAGGAAGGATGGCAGTGATTCACAGGAAAACAAAAAACTTAAAAAAAAAAAAAAGCAAGTTGCACTAATACCATTCATGGTTAAATGTCACGAATGAGTCACCAAACAGCTTTATGGAAAGCACTCAGAGTGAAGTCAGTGGAGGTCAGTGAACTCTGTAGAGCAAGGAGATACAACAAAACCTTAGAGCAGAACAGAAAGAGAGAAAGGACGGGAAACGGCTGCGTGTGGCTGTGAGGTGAAGCTGCAGGAGGTTTATTAGTTTACACCCAGTTCAGTCTGACACAAAATCCTGCAGCTACACCTTGGTGCACTGGAGGATGTACATTTTTATGTTTCCTGCGAAACATCGAATTCCCGTGATATCGCAAAGATGTGAAACAGTTGAGGGTGGGCAAAGCTATAGGAATCTGTGGTATGTCGTGCCTAAATTTCTTCAGGTGGGTGGAGACTGCAAGCAGTCTTTACATCCACTTGGGAAATGGGTACATCCCAATAAAGTGGAAGAAAGGACTCGGCTTTCTCGGGAAGGGATGGGGTGATCGCCTGGATTGCAACAATTGAAGGGGTATTACCACAGACTGTATATATGTATTTTGGACAAAGCCTGTGACATCACCCATAAGCATCATAGGTTTTCTATAGAGATACGGAAGGGTCGATATGAGCATCACCATGTTGACGTGTGGGTGACTCAGTGTGTGAGGAAAGAAGCCTGAACACACACCTGTCTTCAAGTCAAAATCAGCTAACAGGCTAACCTTGTCAGGTGTTCAATAAATAATATTTTTTGGGGACTGCGCGGTGATTCTCATGTAACGGTTTGCTTTGGTGTGGGCATTAAAAGTTATCAGCCACTTATGTTCTCAGTAATTGTATATTAACGGTACCTACCGGATGAAGCTACTGATAGCTGCTAAAAGTGCTAATGTCATTAGCATCCAACATTATCAAAAGACATGAATTTCACTCAGTGCGAGTTTTCATCAGGGATTAGATGATACGTTACAATGTTTCACTACACAATAAGCCATATTATTCTTAGTATTTGTCATAAATGTTCAAAGCAACAGATACAGCCCTCCACAACAGATAGCTGCTGCATCAAGTGTCCTGTAAGAGACACATGAGAGTCCTATGACGCTATGAAAGTTGGGCTGGGCTCAGCCACTGTCACTCACAGTGACCTCTAATTATGCATAATGTTATGGCTTAAAACATCTTAAACTTAGAAGTTAGAAAACAATTCACCCCATACAGTTGTCATGGAGGACAAAACTATCTATTGAGACCACACTTAGTTGTGCTGTAAAGTTGGACATTTTAACATGAACTTGAATGGATACCTGCTTGCTTTTGGAGCCAGCCTCAATTGACCAGTCAAGCAACTGCAACCTTTCAGCATTTGCATAAAATAGACTTAGTTTCTATTTTGGCCCCACCCAGCTGGCGGCATAACGACCCCCTTTTTCTGATTGTTGTAAACTACCCACTCTGATAAAAATAAATAGCAGCTGGTTGGTTGGTTGGCCTCTGTCTCTTGTAGCTATGTGACCAAGGAGGGATGAGGGTCCCAGCCATGCATGACAGCATTGTAAACAATTCCACTGGACTACGTAATGACACAATTTCCAACAGCCAAAGTACTTTTCTGCACTGTTTATTTGGTAAAGTAAAAGTTTTCATACTGGTTAATATTACTGACCAACTGATCTATCCATCAGGCTGCAGGCTGCAGTGCAGAGCCTAGGCAGAGTATCTAATGTCTTCTCAATGAAATCTGGCATTCGTCAAGAATGTGTCCTGGCTCCTACTCTCTTCACACTTGCACAGACTGAGTGTTGGGCAAGGCAAGGTCGTGACATCCAGCAACTTTGGTGCCTTTTATTATTGAGGAAAGGCTCACTAACCTTAACTTTGTGGAATCAACAGATGCCCCATTTGCAGTATTTGAGAAGAAGACAAGGAGTCAAAGTGTTTGAGTTTGAGATTGTCCTAGACCAAATCTAAAACATAGGGCATAGGTGTCAAATTGATTCCAGAAAGGGCCAAGAGGGGGCAGGTTTTCTTTGTAACCACCAACTCCACCCCAGTGGTTTCACTAATTAGCATCACTTTGAGCAGATGGGATGAGTTCATCAATGAAATCACCTGGTGGAGTTGGTGGTTACAAAAAAAACTTGCATCCTCTTGGCCCTTTCTGGAATCTGTTTGACACCTATGTCATAGGGTTTCAACAACTTCCTGGTCTAATCTATTCGATGTGTATCTGCATGCTATGAAAAGTGTCATACTTGTTGAAAAAAATCACTTGGGGGAGGTTTGGGAAGAGCTTAGAGTTATGAGATTGCTGGATGCTAGTATCTTAGCAAGAAAGCCCAAGTCTTCATGGTTGGTGCAACCAGTCTCACTGTACGATTATGAGACTTGGACTATAAACAAAACAGCGACCTAAGGGAGTACTTCCCAAACTTGGTGCTCATGGACCACTAACCTGCACATTTTCTCTCTCTACCTGTTCTAGCTATAGCTGATTGGCTCAGTCAGGTGCCTGTTGGCTCTGGATTAGCTGATCACACCTGAATAAGCTAATCAGCTTTCAGTACCAGGTCTCTCTGAAGAGTTCTTGGGTTCCATTGCAGTGACATGTGTCAAATCAAGAGGCTCAAATCAGGAAAACTGCTTTCATTGAGTGAACATCAGTGATGACACAACAGACAGCAAAAAAATTTAAAAAGAAGGCAAAAAAGTGGGTCATCTGATTCCTGACACACGAGACACCAACATGCTTGGGCCTTTATTGCATGTGCATTTCTACTTTCAGAATAAGGGCCATATGAAGTAACTTTTGGACTTTAACAGAGCATGCATGTCCTATTTTAGATATGCATTCACACATTACCAAGCACCAAAATCACAAATGTAACCCCCTGACTAACAACGTTAAGAAATATCCCCAATGAACAACAAAAGATGTCCTGATGTCCTCAAGTCAACGTGAGGACATTCAGCATTCACAACGGTAAGAGTAAAAGAATGTGACCATGTCCAAAAAAAACCATCAGAGTGATGTTATGACAGAACAGCATGTAGGTCAACCGGCGGTCAACTGATCTGTCTTGATCTAGCTTTGGACTGCAGTGCCACTTGCAGAGATGATATAATAGAACTCCTCATTATGTACAGCAACAGTGTCACTGCTGCAACTGACAATTCTGCATTCAGCATGGCTAAGAATATAGGATTCTAAGGGACACATTAATGCAGTAGAATGTGCATCTTCTAAAACTCAACAGACCTACATCAAAGGCTCAGTTGGCCTCTGTTAACCCCTCGATCCTGCCCCTTTACAGTGCACACATGCACTCGCTTGCATTACACTAAATCATTCTGAGCAAAGACACACACTTACCCAGAACCAAGCAAAGTCGGTGCACATCTCATCTCATTCTCTTCATAGCGCAGAGAAAAGACTCAAGTGTCACAAATGCTCCTGTTCCTGCTGAGGCCGGCGGCAACTCTCAAAGCTTTTGCTGCTTCCAAGCCTCCTGCCTGCACCTTATCACTCTCTGTGCACATCTGTTACTCTGCCCACTCTTCCGTTCTAACTTCCTCTCCCCTCTTCTTTCTTTCTTTTCCTCACTCACTTGCTTTGCTCTCTGTTCTGTCTTTTTTCCCCTGTCCAGTGTCTGCACAATGCCTATCAATTATTCAGAGGCAGTCTCCTGGTTTCTCCAGCTTATCCAATCAGGGCAGGGATCAGCACTAATGGGCTCCTGCTGTACCTGCTACCGGCTCCAACACACTCTCGAGACAGCGGGAGGGGAGGAAAGAATGGGAGAGAGGTAGAGAAATAGACAGAGAGAGTAAAAGAGACAGCAGAGGAGGAGGAGGAGGCAGGAGGAGGAACAGATAAAGTGAGTCCACGCAGACAAACAGGGGGATAGAAAAGTAGAGATATTCCTGTGCTTCTCACCTCGGACGTGAGGCGCTGTTATTGATGTGATCAGCGTAGTCTCTTTAGTGCTCCACTGCCCTGTTACTCTACACTGTCATCACACACTGCGACAGTGCACACAATGCAACACTGCACCTACGGGTTTTCAGGGAGGGCCAATAACAGAACACACAAGCTGCAAACCAAGAGTGCAAAGTTGCAGAAAACTGGGCGGAGTTCAACATGCTAGACTGACTGCGGCCTGGCTGCAAGCCAATACACGAGAGAGCACAAGGGAACGGAGAGGGAGACGGCAAAACTGAGAAGTACATTTAATCTATTCAAAAGCAGGCAAGTGGTAAGTCATCAGTGCTATCAGAGAGAGGGCTACCACCGAGCGGATAACCTAACCTGTCAACATTCCACTGCCTACATCACAGGCCTCTTTGTAAATCCAAATTAGGAATCATATCAAGGCAAGACGCATGCTTGAGTTGGCCCCTCAAAGAATTTGCAACAGTACAATTAAAGTATTTGATGTGCATTCAAACAAACAGTGGAAAATACGTGTGAACTTACTATCTTATCTAAAGGTACCCTGACACTTACACGACTCTGATTCACGCACAAGTACGCCCTGTGTCGTGCAGGAGAGTAAACTCGTCATTAACAGGTGTAGACTGAACGTGAGAGGGACGCCGGCGCGTGCAACTGCGCAAAGAGAATTTTGAAATGTTCAAAAACTCTTTTACGCATAAATGTCGTGAACGTGGCGTGATCTGCTCGCCAACACTATGTGCAGCTCGTCAAGTTGAGTAAAGAAGAAGTGAATAGAGCGAGTGATTGCGTCAGTGGACCTCATCACGGCGCGGCTCGTCTGACCGATTATAACAAGATGTTAAATCGATCATAAACAGACTTTTACAGCTGCACACAAGAAGGAAAGAACATGCAACTGTTTTACCAAGCCATGACAATGTAAACGTGACAAATAATTAACTTTTTTAGATGGCTCCAAATGCTTTCTCCAGCTCATTCAGCACACGCATGCGTGAAGGCGAATGGCTCCGGCTAGAGCGGTCCTCTGTGATTCAGGAAGCGATTAGACTCGTTTTCAGCAGCCAACTTGCAGAGAAAATATTAATCCGCTACGAAACAATTATTTTATATACACAGTGTCCAGTGCAGAGCACGTGGCAGCCGGAGGAACAAAGCATGGCGTCCAGCTGGGAACACAGCGGGTGGGATTGTCATGACGACGTGCGTGCAAGTGCATGTATCAAAGTCGTGCAAGGTGTAAGGGCACCTTTACTAACTTACTAAGCCGTAAAGCTGCGGTTGTGAAGTATGTAACGGTGTTTATTAAAGAAAATGGAATATAGCATTCATAACCACATGTTCAGTAGTGTATAATTACCTTCAACAGCAGACTGATGTGTTTTCATGAGCTTAGAATGAGCCCTTTCATATGCTACAATATATACAGAATGTATTCACAGCGCTTCACTTTTTCCACACTTTATGTTACAGCCTTATTCCAAATGGATTAAATTAATTTTTTCCTCAACATTCTACACACAATACCCCATAATGGCAATGTGATTTTTGCAAACTAATAATAAAAACAAAACAAACAAACTAAGAAATCACATGTGCATAAGTATTCACAGCTTTTGCTATGAAGCTCAAAATTGAGCTCAGGTGCCTCCTATTTCCACTGATCACTCTTGAGATGTTTCTACAGCTTAACTGGAGTCCACCTGGGGTGCAATCAGTTGATTGGACATGATTTGGAAAAGCACACACCTGTCTACATATAAAGTCCCACAGTTGATAGTGCATGTCAGAGCACAAACCAAGCATGAGGTCAAAGGAATTGTCTGTAGACCTCTGAGCCAGGATTATCTCCAGGCACAAATCTGGGGAAGGGTACAGAAAACATATCTGCTGCTTTGAAGGTCCCAATGAGCACAGTGGCCTCCATCATCTGTAAATGGAAGAAGTTCAGATCCACCAGGACTCTTCCTAGAGCTGGCCGCTCGTCTGCCAATTGGGGGAGAAGAACCTTAGTTAAAAACAGGGATGGGTATCGAGAACTGGTTCCTTTCGGGTATCGTTAAGAAATGATTCCATCCACCGACATCAATAAGCTTTTGCTTAACGATTCTGTTATCGGTCCTTCAGAGTGGCCGTTGTTTTGGGGGTGTTTGTCAGGAAAATGATCATTTCTCTACATTGATTACAGACCCTGCAACGGGTCCTAATCAACTTTTCTGCAGCGCGACTTTGCTTTGAACCTTGAACCAATCGAAGCAGTGGTTCGCAGATTGAAGCAGTGCTTGATCTATTGCTCGTTTATTCTTTCTTTCTTTGGCTTAATTTTCCCCCGCTAAAACCTTAAAGAGCATACATCTGTGAGTATTAGTTACATTTTCTATGTTTAAACGACCTGTTATGGTCTTCTGAAACAGTTGATAGATGTATTTTATAACTTAAAAATGGGAGCGATGCTAACGCGTTAGCATGTCTATGGCATTTTAAATGTTAAAAGTTAGCATTAAGCAGTTGCAGCCGTCATCACGTTCGGTGCATTTGTTTTCAAATTGTAATTTTTTTTAAATTTATTTTTGTTTATATATTAATAATCTAATGATTATTATATACAATATATACTTATTATATACAATTTTAGAGAAAAAACAAAAAGAACCTGAATAGAAACACAACAGAAATATAAAAGCAACTAACAATGAACATACATAAATAATAAATAAATACATACATACATACATACATACAGAAATAAATAATTTCCTGTGAACACCTAGTGACTCTTACACCCCATTTCATCCCTGTCTTATTTAAGTTTAATGACAGTTTGTTTCGGTCAAACCATATTTTCAATGTGTTAATTTCTTCAGTGATTTCCTCCAGAACTGTCTGCCAAGTAAGAGCAGAATACTACTGGAATGAATTTAAATAAGGAAAGTTGTTGTTTGTTTTTTCCCCTCACTAAATGGATGCTGTACTCACTGCAGTTTATTGTCTGGAATAGTCCCACATTGCATTTCAGAGCTTCTAGCATTCAAACATTTTCATGCAGGTGGTGTTGGGGGGAATTTGGGTTTCAGCTTTTTTTGTTTTTCACCACTTTCGTCCCTGAATATGTCAAACGTGAGTCACTTTGTGCGGATTAAAGTTACTAACTGGGACTCCTGTCTTGTTGCGAGAAAAGAAACGAGAATCGTCCTCCGTTCTGTTCACCACAGCTCCAAACGTTGCGCGGCTCTCTGCCGAGTCAAATTAAAACGATAGTGTCCAGTCGGAATTAATAACTTCAAAGCGAAACACCGTTTTGTTTATTTTTATTTATGTCCAGAGATCAAGGATACAGTGACTAATTTCATATTTATTTACTTTAAGACTCAATGAAATACATAGAAAACTGTAAAGCCTACTTTTAGTACAAAATTCATGAGGTATCGATAAGGGAATCGATAAGGAATCGGATCGATAAGCAGAATCGATAATGGCATCGATATTGATAAATCTTATCAATACCCGTCCCTAGTTAAAAAGGTGACCAAAAACCTGATGGCCACCCTGTCAGAGCTCCAGCATTCCTGTCAGGAGAGAGGATAACTTTCCAGAAGGACAACCATCTCTGCAGCAATCCACCAATCAGGCCTGTTATGGTAGAGTGGCCAGACAGAAGCCACTCCTTAGTAAAAGGCACATGGCACCCGGCATGGAGTTTGCCAAAAGGCAACTGAAGGACTCTCAGACCATGAAAAACAAAATTCTCTGGTCTGATGAGACAAAGACCTGAACGCTCTGGTGTGAATACCAGGTGTCATGTTTGGAGGAAACCAGGCACCATCCCTACAGTGAAAGCATGGTGGTAGCAGCATCATGCTGTGAGGATGTTTTTCAGCAGCAGCAACTGGGAAACTAGTCAGAATTGAGGGAAAGATGAATGCAGCAATGTACAGAGACATCCTGGATGAAAACCTGCTCCAAAGCGCTCTTGACCTCAGACTGGGGCGATGGTTCATCTTTCAGTGGGACAATGACCCTAAGCACATCATCAAAGCATATCAAAGGAGTGGCTTCAGGACAACTCTGTGAATGTCCTTGAGAGACTCAGCAAGAGCCCAGACCGGAATCAGATTGAATATCTATGGAGAGATCTGAAATTGGCTGTGCACCGAGGCTCCCTATTCAACCTCACCGAGCTTGAGTAGTGCTGCAAAGAGTAATGGGCAAAAATACCCAAAGATAGATGCACCAAGCTTGTGGCATCATATTCAAGAAGACTTGAGGCTGTAATTGCTGCCAAAGACGCATCAACAAAGCACTGAGCAAAGGGTGTGAATACTTGTGTACACATGATTTCATAGTTTTTATTTTTAAGAAATTTACAATAATAATAATAACTTTTTCATGTTGTCATTATGGGGTGTTGTGAGTAGTATGTTGAGGGAAAAAAATTAATGTACTCCCTTTTGGAATAACAAATAACAAAATGTGGAAAAAGTGAAGTGCTGTGAATACTTTCCAGATGCACTGTATATTGGATTAGGCCCCTCATGTTGTGATCGACGCTATATAAATAAACTGAATTGTGAAAATAAACTGAACTGTCGGCAAAAATGAAAAGCATGAAGGGAAATAAAATCATGAATGCTGACAGCATAATGCAATCTGCAACCTAACTGCTAGATGTCACTAAATCATACACACTGTAGTGTTAACATTAACAAACATTCTTGCATAGCAGTGTGACAATTTGTTTTCCTGTGTCATGTCCTCAACCTCAACATCCATTTGTTCTTTTTCGAAACATTCATTCATTTTATATCTCCACTTAATCCAATTAAGGGTCACATTGGGGGCCTGGAGTTAATCACAGGTGTCACTGGGCGAGAGGCCCTGGATGGAGCGCCAGTCTATCGTAGGGCTTTTGAAGAATGTTCCTTCAATAAACTATTTTAAAAACTTTTACTTAAGTAACCATTTTAAGCTATACATAATATATAAAGCAACCACCAAGCTTTTGGAGTTGTTCTGTAGTGTTGGCTAACAGAACATATGCAGGGTAATAGTGATTGGGGCCACTTGTTGAATGAGGGCCTGCATTCACACAAAGTTTTTTTCACTGTTCATATCTTTTTTCCTCAGGTTTTTCAAATGAGAATGAGCATCTGCACTGCAACCACTGTCTTCTTTTGTGGAGCATCCACCTTTTCTGTGCAGCCACTTCACATAAAAAAATAAAAAAAACCTGTAAACTTTTCAGAAAAGTGTATGGTATGTCAATGCAGCTCCTTTTCAGGCAACCAATCAGATAGGGTAAGCTGCCAACCCTGACAACAACAAAACAGAGGACAAGCTTGTTTTGGCTGTCACATCCACGTATGACATGTCACAGAATCAAACAAAAACAATCACAAGAGACAGAAAAGCTTATCCATGGGAGCAGATTGGACGGACTCTAATTGTTGCTGGTGAGTGTTGTATTTTATCACGATACACATTGTAAGTTGTGTATTGCTGTCATGAAGACAAAACCCACACTCAGCACTTTTTTTTTTAAAATGACTATGTGAGGATGAAGTGCTCCTAAACATCCTGCAAGGGCTTTTTGGCAAGGAAAAAAAAAACTTCAGTGAAAGTTTGTGAAGCCTCCCAGTAGTTTCTGGAAATTCTAAACAACTGCTAGCAAACATGTTCAAAGATAAAGATTGTTTGTTAACAGCACATGGTTTGCCCTCTAAGCACTTGCTGGAACTATCAATATTCTACTTAACGTACATGACCATCAAGCATGTTGTACATCCTTTGATAACAATGCTGTCTTATTCAGTGACTCTGGGTGGAACCAAACCCATGACCTTCTTGCACCGAGGCACAAGTGCTAACCACTGCACCACCATATTGCCCATTCAATGGGATGAAGCTAACAGAAAAGCAACTGCACAGAAAGCTATCAGGGTAAGGGTTTGTTTGTTTGAATTGGTGACAAGGTCGCCTGGACTTTTTCACACTCTGTGTGCACCAGTCTGGTGTTTGCAAGCTGGAGCTGGGGTATCAACAGTTTTCTTTCTGTTCACCTTCTGGTTTAGCTGTGATTTTATCCCCGTTTGAGTCCTTCAAATTCCAATTTGTTATGTCTGTGTTGTGAAGGACAGACACAGGGGGGAGAAGACATGAAACCAAAATGAATATAAAAGTAACAATATACAACGCTACTATAAAGCTTATTTGATAAAAGCTAATTGAATTTAAAAGTAACTGAACAAGAAGATTATTCAACATAAATACTAAATATTAAGTAAACCAAAATAAATTAAGTAAATTCAAAGTGAACTGAATATTAAAATAAAATAATCTAAAACTAACAGTATAAACTTAACATAATGTAAATTGAAAAGCGAACTGAATCTAAAAGTGGCTGAATGCAAAGCTAACTGAATATAAAAATAAAGATAATAGTGGTCTAATGGTTCATAGTTTATCTGTCAACCGTACGGACTGCACCCCATATGATCTGTGGATTTATTACAAAGTTTACATAATAGTGACATGTACAGATAGTGCCATAGTGACTGCAGCTGACAGGGAAATTAAATTGTGAGGAGAGAAAAAAGCGGTGCATTCACATGAATGGAGTGTCATAAATGCAGACAGCCTGCGGCGCCTCGTGCTGCTCGCACTCCATTTAGAGACAGTTTGTATAGCCAGACACATGCTGTGGTCAAGCAGAGCAATGCTTACTAAAGCCACGGTCACACGCCACTAACGAAGGACACCAAAGCCAAAACAAAACGTTGACTTTCGGAGACACTGTTTAACCATCGTCCAGCTTCGTTCCTGTAGCTGGCGCTTCGTCAGAATTTTCAAACTGTTGAAAATGTGAATGAATCCTGACAACAACTTCAATTCGTCCGTATTCCGTTTTGCTTTCTGTCTTGACGGTTCCTCATTGTTTGGGTAGCTCTCGTACCGTCAGCGTTCCGTTTGATTGTTGTCCAAATTTGTCCAACCTCCCAAGTCTGACGTCTTGCTCGAACATTGACGATATCTGAATGAATCAATAACTAAAGATCCGATGAGCTAAACGTGACTCGTCCATGTGTGGGACGTTGTCATACAGAAACAATAGTGGCAAGAATGTTTTATCAACCACTTTAACTATTTACACACATTCGCATGCCATCTGTGGCTGGAGAGGCTGTGCGTGCACACACACAAACGGCTGTGCACCACAGACGGCTGTGCGCACGTTCGCATGCTGTTTGTGGCGAACATGTGTGTGCACACACGTTGTTGTTGTGAAGACAGATCTGTGTCAAGACAACCAGAACTCGCACTTGCAGGTGCTGTGGAGAGCGCATGTTGGCTGCAGACCTGATCACAGGCTGGTGCTCAGTCTGATACCCGTTGTCAAGCCGCATCATGATGAATGTTTTGTTTTGATTTTGTTTAAAGCGTCAAGGTCGCCGTTCACTTCGTTTTTCTTCTGTTAGTTTTGTTTTTGTTTCATTCTTTTATGCGCTCTGGACTCACAGGCTTTTTGGTGATGGGAGAGGTGCCGGCTCATTCGTCCACTTTTTCTCAACGATTTGTGACTTTGGGACTTTTTTCCTTCGTTCAGCGATCGCCGTGTGCAGTTTGAACCGGCCTTGAGAAATATCAGGAAGATGAGGACAAAATGCGCGCTGCTCTCGCTGAGCTCGATCTGTAAGTGTGTGTTGTGTCAACTTCAGCTGAGGGCTGGAGCTCAGAAAAAGTAGCATTTGCAGACTTTTACATTATTATAACAAAGTTCTAATTATAATGTTCTTATTATTGACATCCTGACTTTTTTGAAAAAGAATTTGAAGTTATAAACTCAGGTCTGCTTTGCTGTATCTTTTATTTTTTCAATTACTTTTTATGACGTTGATAAAGGCTATTTTTATTCACTAGTACTGCTCATATCGCAATTTAATATAACAAACTGTATTTAAAAATATTAAAATATTAAAATATTGTTTTCATTGTTCTTTAAGTTCTTTTTAAAAATTTGTCTCCACTTTTTCCTCTTTTTTTGCTGATACGAAGTTGGCATATACAAGGTTAATTTGATATTAACTGACTCACTGAATAGAAATAAAACAGGACAGAATGTCACAATGATCAATCAGGGACTCAGAGTTCATCTTCACCTGGCCCCAACACGACCTCTTAAAAACAATCCAGATGAATGAACAGAGAAAACTTAACGTGCCATTGTTCTTGTTTCTTGCCCGAGAGCTGAGAAGTACTTGGCAGCTGTGGAACAGAAAACCCTCGAGGCTTATGACAGCAGTAGGAAGTTGCCTTTTGTGTGGCTTTCGTTTGACAGACAGACTCAGTCATCGACAACACAAATATCTGACACAGAAACGAAACATGCACAACCAAAGCATTGTTGGACTGAAATATCAATTGAAAAGGGTGTGCCAAAGCCCCGAGGGGCAACTAGGGATGGTGTGTGTGTGTGGGGGGGGGGGGGGTACTGGGTGAGTCCTGAGGTTTGGGTGCCAGATCAGTCAACTCTGAACAAATGGAGGATTTAAATCATTTGCTCATCCGGTTTTGGCAAGAACAAAGTCCACAGTACTTGGAAGTACAACAGTAGTGCTGGCTTTCAGCTGGGATACGACAAAACTGCATAAAGCAAACAAATTAAAAAGCAAGAGATAGACAACATAATCGTCAAGAAGCTGCTAATGCATCTAAAGTATCTGGCCATGTCAGTGAAACTAATAGGGAAGGTTGAAGGTAGTTTGGAATTGTAAAGAGGATACATCATCAAAGGAAAAGTCCCTCAGATTGTCAGAGGATTGTCCCCACTGCTCCAAATAAAGCTTTTTTTCCTGTTAATAATTCAGCACACTGATCCTACTTGATAAGATAAGACTTTATTGTCAGTGTAGTTATGCAACAAAACTTTGTTTGGTATCTCAGAGAGGCCGGCAGCAATAATAAAATAAAAATACAATTAAGTAAAATCATTAATTCATCATCATTTTTTTATCTTTATCATTTTTTTTTAACTGGACCATGAGTCTGAAATAAAGCTATCAATCAATCAATTAAAAAAAGTGCAATGTAAACAGGTGTTGCACAGTAAGTACGGCACCAAATTTACTAGTTGTGCTGACAGTCCTGAATGTAAGTGATCAGTGCGTTTGCAGAAGCTTTGGGAAGGAGCACATTGCAAGCGTAACACAGGCTGGTCTCTTTACTGTCATCACTGTTTGTAGTCTTTTGCCCAATGTAAGGGGGACAAACACTTTAGCCTTGTTTCCACTGATCTGGGTTGGTACACCGCGGTATGATACGCTTTGGAACGGTTAAGCGTGGCTTGGCTTGCGTTTTCACTGCCAGCAGTACCGTTTGTTTGGTAAGTGGAGCATGGTAGATGTTGACATGCAAGTTATCGAGATGGGCAGCGTGATGTTATATCGTTAATCCTCCGCCATGATTACCAGGAAAGTCTGCACCTCTTTGGTGACCAAGCTTGGCTGCTTTTTGCTGACATGCTTTGTTGTGTAGATATTTAAAATGCTGCATATATTTTCGACAGGAGTCTGTATAGTGCAGAAGCTGCTGCAGGGTGATGACGCGTTCCTATGTTGCTATGAGTCAATCAGTAGACAGCAGTGGGTTAGGTTAGGTTTTCTCCCGTTTGTTACCGTTTCATTATTTTGGTAACCCAAGCAAAGGGTGCGGTACGAGTCGTTATTTTGGTACCCATCCCTAAATCTGAATGTCGAAATGCACAAAATAGGGTTCCATACCATGCTGTGCCATACCGACCAGGACCGCTTGGTGGAAACAAGGCTTTTGTGACCCCAGGTGGGTTGAGTCCTTGATAATGGTGCTAGTCTTCTTACGCAGATGGCTTGCATAAACTGTGTCCAGGTTTGGGTGCTTGATTCCCGCAATCTTTTGTGCAGACTTAGCTATTCGGGCCAAGTCTGTCCAAATCTCTGCAGTGCAGTTCGTGAACCACACTGTGAGGCAATAACATATAGTAAAACTTTCTCTAAAAGAAAAGCTTCTGCTGAGCTTTTTTCATCGGGCGTGATGTGTTCATGTCAGGTCCATTGTGATGTAGAGCCCCAGGAGATGTCATGATGTCACTGACACTTTCCACCATTTATTGGGGTATTGGGGGTTTGTTAAGTGTCAGTTTCCTGGTTCTCCTGAAGTCCATAATGATGTCCTTTGTTTTAGTAGTGTTCAAAACCAGATTATTTTCCAAACACTGTCCGACTAGATGTTGAACCTCCTCTCTGTAGAGTGTCTAGTTATTTATTACCTGATATCAGTCCCACTATGGCAGAAATTAATATAAAAGTCTCAAAGGTTGACTGGGTTAGTAGCAAATGAAGCTTACACCTTCCTTTGATTCTAAACACAGTGCAAAGATTGAGGGAAAGAAGGGAGTTCAAAGAGGAAACCAGCCAGGGTGAGAAAACCAAACAAGTAAAATTTACACGAGACAGAAGCATGCTGTTGTTGGACATAAGCAAGATTTTAAGTTGTGTGTTATGTGTCTCTGTTAACACAGCTGTTGTTCCTTTCCTAATATGAAACAATACATGAACACTTTGGCGCACTCTGCTGACTGACAGATTAACACTCCCCCCACCAACTAACTGAAAAGTTAACTGTGGCAATGTTAAACTGATAAACATTCTTGATTTTTTTTTTTTGTGGAAACTATTTATATTTATATTATTTAGAATTTTTAGAATTTTAGAATTTTTAGCATTTAGAATTTTTGGGGAATGTGCAGAAGATTTGGTGGCGTAACAACAGGAAAGGAAAACAATGATTGTGTTACCAATATTTAAAATATATGTTACTGAGTTGGAACATTAAAAAAAATATATAGTTCCTGAATTCAATGTGGTTCTTGGTGATATATCAACCATTTCTGGACACAAGCCAAAATAACATCCAAAACAAGGGTGTAAAGTTTTGAAGGGAAACTCGAGCAGCTTGTCTGTGTTTATCCACATTTGTACGATGTTGCCACAAGATTCATAGTTAAAAATACTTTTGTTGGACACACTGGAGTGCCAACACCATTTTCTGTTGTCAGCCACAAATAATGTGGTGCTAATTTGCCTCCTAGTGGACACAGATGCTAACCCTTCTGCCAAACAACTTTTCACACACATACAAACACACACACACACGTTTTCATGACATATCAGGACATATGACAGAAATGTGAAAAATGGGAACATGTCTTTCCCAAGGTCCTAGAGGCCTGGGAATCAAACTGATTCTGACCCATGCTTACAGGAATATGTCCATCTGTTGAGGTTTTGGCTAAGGCTATATTTTGGTCAAACCTGATTTTTATGCTACATATGAGGACACAGTCAGGTTTATGTGACTCATGAGTACAATCACATCATATTGAAAGTGTGTGAAAAGTGTGTTAAGTTCCGAAAGTGGCCACTAGGTAGTGAAATTGAAGATAAGCAAAAGCAATAAATGCACTTACACACTTATTGTCCAAAAAATTGATATTTTAGGACCTCAGAGATTTTTGGTCTGTGAGCATGTTGAAAGGTCTAGAATGCTTTAGAGTGGCTGGAAAAATGAGGACCTGGAAAATGTCCTCATTTTTCAGAGTGTCCTGGTAAAATGTCCTGAATTGTTATGAAAAGAAGTGTGCGCGCGCGCACACACACACACACACACACACACACACACACACACACACACACACACACACACACACACACACACACACACACACACACACACACACACACACACACACACACACACACACAAAATCATCAGCTGAGTTTTAAATGAACCTAAGCTGTGAATCTCTAAAAAAGGGGTTGAAATAATTGCTTTATCAATTTCCTGTTTAAGTGATGCGTCGGCGTGATGGATCTGCAGTCTAAAGAGCCCGGCTCTTCCCCCGAGGAGCTCACAGAGAGCATCCCAGACTCCTTGGCCCTCGTCTGGGCTCTCAGGTGTCAGATTTACGGCCCTCTGTCGCCATGCAGGCGGCTAGCAGATTGTGCTGGTGCTGCACTGTTAGACACACAATCATGCATGCACATGCGCACGAGCACTGTAAAAAAACACAGACATATATAGGGATGGAACTGAAAGTGCAGTGAAAAGGCTATGCTCCTCTTCAGCTCTGTTATTGCATTTGTATAAGTGCCTGTGTGTGTATGCCTGAGTTCAAGTGGGCATCACGTCCCTTCTGTCGCCGCGCCGTCTGCTTTCTCAGACGCACGTCCTTGTAACGAAGAGAAGACGGACACTCTGTGAGTAAGATCTGCCTTGAGTCACAGCTGCCTCCCACCCCGACAGCCTGCCTGCCTGCCTCTGTTGATTACTTGCCGCATTGTATCGCACATCCCTCACCCCGTGTAATTACGCTGCAGTTCCCATTTGTCCACTGTGCATAAACAGCCTTTTCCTGAAACCCAGCGCTGTCTTCTATTAGATCCCAGACCCATCAGCGGGCCTGAAGATGATTCCGACTGTCAGTTGGCCCAGGCAGACAGCCAGCCCGAGTCGTGCCTGCACAACAATCACATTATCCCAACACAGGAACACAGACAGAGAGAGAAATACAGCAATCAATACTGTGCACTGACGTCTGTCTGCTCACTTAAGTTCCTCCCAACAACATGCTTCCCACCACAGCTGAAAGCGGATATTCGGTGTGAGCGAATGCTCATATTGCGCCACGTGAACACAAAACAGCAGAAAGCAGTACAATTCTGCTCATGTGTCTCTGCATATTCCGTTGCAACAAGCTGCTGATTGTGTGAGATGTTGTGGGGTAAGGTTTCAGAACTTTGGTGTCAGTATACAGTTCCTGCACTTCCTGTTACGAAACAGTGGCGGCCTTGTCAGAAAAACAAAGAAATCAGACAGTTTAATCAAATATTTGTCTCTTGCTACTCCAGCTTATGCAACAGAGGTTTCATGTGTGTTTTGACTGATCGGCTACAGCTTTGTCAGATGTCTGAGAGGTGGAGCGAACGGTCCAGTGCACATCAATAACACCTCTCCAGTCATCCATCTCTCTCTCCCATGCCTCTGGGATATCTCTCTTTGACAAATGTATTTGACGAAGATTCTTCTGTAGATCGAATTAGTGTTTTTCTCCACCTCACTACCTGTATGCATGCATGCTGTACATATGTGAGCGTGCACGCTGTTGGATAGTCTTTCTGTGAGGCTACCACCTGGACAGCACTTCACAGCAGCCCATTAACGTTTAATGGAAACTAAAAATATCTCTTATTAAAATGCTCTGTGGGCAATTCATGTGAATGTTCATGTTTGCAGAAGTTACATTTGCAGGCATTACTTTTAAAGCTACAGTGTGTAGGATTTAGTGTCATCTAGTGGTGAGGGTGCAGACTGTGTTATTCCTTTGCTGGTCACAACATTGTTACCCTTCACATTTTTGCTTATTTGATGATGGGGATTCATGCTGCTTTCATTGTGTTGTGATAAGCAATATGTATCATCCTCCATTTTACAAAAAACAGGGTTCTCAAACTCATCCGCTTGTGCTAGTAACCAGTACTCTAGTTGTTTCTTCAATTTTCTGGTTGCGTTGTAAAATGCAAAAGTCAAAATAAGCATGCCCCTTTTGGGCTACTGTATCAACATGGCAGTGCAACATGGCATCGTCCATAAGGGGACCCACTCCAATGCTGTTATGAAGGGCTGATTCTAAGCTAATCAAAACACATCAATTAATTGTGGCAGGTAATTAAATACACACTATGATGTTATGAATGCTATATTTGATTTTTGCTATCTATCTATAAAACAAGATGCGTCTGTGTGTGTGTGTGTGTGTGTGGCTCACATATCTCTCTGACTGTTTGTCAGATCAGCCTCAGCTTTCGGACATAGTTTGCGCTTGGCACGATGATGTGCATGCTTTATTATGAAAATTTTGGGGATTAATTTTCAAAACCTTTTTTTGAAGTCATCATCATTACTGGCAAAAGGCGGAATGTTCTCACGCGCCAAGTTCGACAAAGATTGTTGACAAAGATGAGTCACTCTCTACCTTAAAGAGATGCCTATCTCTAACGCGTTCACGGGGGGAGAGATGGAAGAAATAAATTAAAGAAATAAATAATACACATACACTCTGAGAGATATGCAAGCCACAGACACACAGACAGACACTGCTTGCTTTATTATCACAAGGCGGAACGTTCTCACGTACCAGCTTCGACACACGTCTTCAACAAAGCTCCCAGTTTTCTATAGGAATACATACTTCCTACGGGCACTGCACTAGTACACCTAAATCCAATGCACTGTTGCTTTGCATCTCGCAAGTGTCACTTATATATACACTCAACAACATATAAATGCAACACTTTTGATTTGTTCCCATTTTTCACACAATAAAGTTACAGTATGTAGGATTTAGGGGTGTTTATGAGCAGAAACTGAATATAGCATTCTGCTCAGTACTAACTGTATTCAAGAAGGACCCCTAATGTCATTGTACATACAATGAAACACATACAATGAAATTTATCATCTGCCTTTAAGCTGTCACAATTACAGTTAGACACAACAAACCAATGTACGTTCATAAGCTTAGAGTGACTCCATCACAGCAATATAGGAGTGCGTCCCCTCACAGAGGCTGCCATGTTGCACCACCATGTTGGTACAGTAGTTCAAATGGCACATATTTACTTTGCCTTTTGCATATTGAGGTGCCCCCATGGTCAAAGAAGCAAAATGTGCAGGGAACTAAAATAGTGACTGGCAACAGTGTAATGTAATTGGCAACATCACCACTAGATGACACCAAATTTGATATACTGCCTTCAAAAGCCAAATGTCTGAGATGTCTTCTATGCAGACACAAGCTTATTTTCCTTGGATTATGCTCACAAATGTATTAAAAATCTGTGTTCATGACCACCTCACTTTTGCCAAGATGGCAGGTGTGACATATCAAGATGCTAATTAAACAGCATGATTACTGCACAGATTGGACCAATTCAAGGACATATTAAATGCTATAGATTGTGGCATGCCACAGATGTCGCAATTTTTCAGGGATTGCACGATCAGCGTGCTTGCTCAACAACATCCATCAGAGATGTGGACTATGAACAATTGTGTAAGGACAAATTGTGTACCATTAGCCGCCTCTAATGTAGCTTCCAACCCTGTAGCTTCACAACTGCAGACCAGGTGTAACCACATCAGCCCAGGACATCCACATCCTGGGATTCTTCATCTAATAAAGATCTTTTTTCAAGATCAACTTCACATTTCAGTCTAACCTTTTATGGTGACTGGTCCAAGGTACGTCTGGGCAATAATCATGCTGTTTAATCAGCATCTTGATGTGTCTAACCTGTTAGGTGAATGGATTATGCTGGCAAAGGTGAAACTCTCACTAACACAGATTTTCCATGATTTGCATGCACAGAACTCAGAGCTTTTACTTCAGCTCATTAAAAACTAAACTGTTGCATTCATATTTTTGTTTAGCATGTGATAATCGCTAATAAAGCATCCTTATATTTGCAAAGTGCTCAAAATACATGCAGCCTCACCGTGCGCTCATGGCTCACCAGAATAGCGGAAGACGGAAACACTGATCGGATCACAAAATCTTTGTTCTCTTCCACAAAAGCACAGCAGGAAGAATAACACTACGTATGTCCACTGTGATTTATGTAAACATCATTAACTATGAAGATGGATGTGCATGCAAGAGCTGCCATTTTAGGAAGCTAATGGCTTTTACCCGCAGACTTGGGAGTGAATTTGTCCCTGTTAGCGGCGCACACGGCCAGCAACCTGTAGCCCAGGTCCAAGTCGAAGCCCTGCTGAGCAGCAACACGGCTCACCACCTGCAGAAACAAGATTAGCATTAGATCAAATGTTTCCTCTTAAAAAGGGAGCCAAAGTGAAAAGATCAATCTTCATTACGTTTTATCCTTTTGCTTTCCTAATAGTGTTTCATCATGAAATTTTGGACCGCTGAACTCTACTTAGCTATCGGCCTGAACAGACAGCACATCTGTAGTGAGACGTGCCACAAAAACAGACACAGTAAGATTGATGTGGAGTTTGGACTCGAGATTGCTCCAGTAATCCAAAAACGAGCCAGGTGAGTGCATGGAAATCCAAAAGAGGCAAAACAGCACAACATCAGTCACTTTGCAGACACGAGGAAATTAGGAAACATTCCTACTGTGCCACTGAAACTAATGCCTTTGGAAATCGTCAATGCTCACTTCACTTCGATGACGCACACCACTTTACAAATCTAAGTTCTGTGCAAACCTGGAATGCATCATCCTGGTGCTCCAAATGCAGCGCTTACAGCTAATTTCCATCAAACTTGACATTTGGATGAAGGTCAACCCAAGAATTATCATTATATGGTTAATAATGGTTAAGGTAACTGGGTCAACATTCTTTGTTCACCAAACCTGGCACAGGTGTGTTATGGGATTGTCCAGGTGAGAGCAAATTTGTCAGAGGTCAATCAATGGAATCAGGGACATATGGGTCAAAGGTGAAAAGGTTAATCATTTTGGGTCAAGATCATGTCTGCCTGTCTGTTAGCTGTGCTACTCCTCCGAGATACAATGAAGGCTGACCCGAAATTGCCCTTTAATAATCAATTTTGGCAAATGTCAAGGAATTTATTTTTCAACCTCATTTGGACTAAATCTTTCACACATTTTGGTGGATTCAAGAACTGCCCCGGCAAACTCAGCCAGATGTCAATCAAATCACTTAGGTGAAAGTCAAGGTCACTGAGGTGAAATGTTAAATGCCATTCATCCCTTACTGTCTTCATGCCTATTTGTACTATTATTACCAAGTACTGTTAAGGAGGGAACCCTAAATTAACAGGAACTGACCTATAGGGGGCGATGGACACGTATTAGAAGGTAATGACAACATCGAAAGTCACATGTTGTGACATAAACTGTCTTCCTAGTCAGTGTTTCATATTATGTTTGTGACTTTATTATAAGTGTGTGCAAGTTTGTTGTTATGTTTTACATCTGTAAACGGAGTGCTTCTTCTCCCGATACACTCGCACCCAGGCGTATGTGCAGACGTCTGCCCAGAGGAATGTTTGTGTACCGCTGATGATTATCTGAACTCTGTGCTTGGAGAAGCTGCTCTCACAGCACAGAACGCGTCGCATGTTCTGCAGCAATCAGCACAGTTGCTAGAATATTAAATAAACATCTGAAATAAGATGTGTTATTTTAATTACCACTCCGTACAGTTGCTCTCTGTGTGTGTATGTGTGTGTGTGTGGGTGAGCATGCAAGGTTCTGTTTGTAGAAGAGCATTTAACCTACTTTCATATGATTAATGAAGTCATCAATCAAGAATCCACTTGTTTTCTTTTTCTCCAGGCTTTATCCTTAAATGTTTCTTTCAGAAAGAAGTGTATTTTCCCACAGACCCTCCCACTCAAATCCACAACTTGAAAAATGGTAAGCTTGCATACTACGCCCGCCCCGCCCCCCCACACATACACACAAAACAATATGAGAATAACAATGAAAAGAAATGATTCCCAAAGTGTGGGTCGCCACCCCCGGATGGCCCGTGAAAATACTGCAGGTGGTTCTACATCACGCCTCGCTGGCTAATTCCAGTTTTGTTTGGGTGCAATAGATTTGTAGTGTGTGCCCTAACTACAAAACTACTTTTCCTCAATTCAGGCATAAGAATACTCCACGGATCTACATACAGGAGAATTGGAGGATCCTGAAAGTGTACAACAACGGCCATCCACAGAATGGCAGCGCGTGCCATTGTTGTTAGCATTTGAATTGTAACACTGGCAACAATTTCTGTAACGGATGAAATTGTGTCCAATATTTCAACTTACGTGACACCGTCGGATGCAGAAATTCTGCAAAAACAGCTTACTGAGCTGAGGGGTGATAAGAGATGGAAAACGTTTCTTGATCCCTACAAAATTCCAATGGAGAACATTGATACACTGATTGGGTCCAGATTTATATTTATTCAACCTAATGGTGATTTTAAAAAATGACAAAAGCTTGGAGGCTTAATGATTTTTACTGATTTATTTTTGAGTATGCATTTGGCTACATCTGCATGCTGAAAGCGGACATATTAAAGAATGTCGCACATTATTCACTACAAATGAGATTAGTTATATGAAAGGGCAACATTCATGACAGAAAGCACACCCTTGATAACGTGATCTCTACAAACACGCCGTCCATCGTCACCGTGACTTGAGTCTCTCCTGTTGTATTCCCCTCGCAAAACCCTTTGGAATTATGTAAAACTTCTTGCCCATTTGTTTCTTTGTGTCCCTATTTGTACACCTGTAAAAGATGCATTCCCTCCCCATTGACCGTTTTCACGATGATCGCTAAAACGTGTGCATTCATGTGTAAACACTCATGGTTATGGTAACTGCACATTAGCTGTGTGGACGTCCACGCTATTTTAGGAGTGGGATATCCCCAGAAGTGACACTCCATCAAATTGTCCTTTTTCCGAGATAGTGGGACACTGATGTCCTGCTGTCATTATGGCGAAGTAGTTAGATTCTGGTTAATCGACCTAACTGTACAGCTGTTGTCTAGGGTGACATGGGCGTGCTCCGACGGTGTCGTGTCAGATGGTTGCCTAAAATCTAACTACAATAACCAATAGAAATGCGCCTTATCCAGCACCTAAAAATGCTATCAATCACCATAATTGCAGCAATGCACCAGACCCGTACAGTTGTGGACACATGCGGATTTGCAGAGAATTGTCATGCCTGTAAATCTTCTCAAAAGCTGAAATGTCACAAGTCTTTTCCCCTTCAAATCTGAGAATAAGCAGATCTCTAGCTGTAAATTTCTCATCAACCTTTTGTGTTAATGACTTCAAACGAGTGGGAACGTTTTCTGGACATGAACCAAAAGCCTCTCGGGCTCTAATACAGATGTTAAATGTGATGCTGAGTGAGAAGAAGCAATACTGAGGAAACGTGGAGTAAATCACTATCAAAAGAGCGACCTCTGTGCTTTTATCTGCTAACAGATGACAACTTGTCTGCTCACCGTGACCTCAAAACACACATTACTGTTAACAGGGCCAGCGGTGGAGCCTTTCAAAGCTCCCAGCCATCGTAAAGCTGCCTCCTTCACACGCAAAATGAGAAAAACGTGTAGATCGTGTCTTTAAATGGGTTTTATAGCCGTTTTAATTGAGAGCTAAAATACAGTACAAATCTTGTTTAAAGTAAATCCTTATTATTTATGAAATAACTGCAGCTGTTCAGTTGGCACAAGGAGGCGGTTCATTGGTTGAAGATATTATGATGCGTCCAATGGTTCTGACAGCCGTTAGAATCATGTTTTTGTCAAATGTTAAATTTTCTGCCTGCTGTCTGAAGAAGGCAGGCAGCCAGACGGCAGCATAGATACAACAGATTTTACAGCGTTTTAACTCTCAAGCCTGTTTTACATTAATCTCGCTGCAAGTCTGTGCAGACAGGCCTGAATGAGTGTCAATATGAAAACAGTGGGACTGAGTCCGTTGTGGAGGTTTGTTTCTGCTTTTTTTTTTTTTTTTGGTGGTAAGTCAGTCTGCAGTTCCTAGTGAACGATGTCAGCAGCAGATGAAAAAACCACAGCACTCGTGGCAGTTACACCGCACTAAAAACTACAGCAGACACAAAAACAACCCATGTCTCTTGATTCAGTGAAGTATACATGAGGATGAGTGAAGGACATTTTGGCAATGAAAGTTTCAGACCAGGACATTTGCACCCCCCCAAAAAATGCTGTAATGTGAATGTTTCTGCCAGACATTATATATTTCAATTAGATTTAATGTATTTACAAAGCCCCAAATCACAACATAAGTCGCCCTGAGATGCTTCACAAGATCAAACCAAAAGTGTCTGGCACACAATGATGAATTGAGGAAACATATGAGTAACATAGGCAAAATTGTGATATCTGTTCGTGCCCGATTTTATACTGTACAAATCTTTCTCATTGGTTAAATGCCTTCCTTGTCATTTGATGTCTGCCAAGGCCGTCGGAAAGTTTTGTGAGTGCTCAAAACTTTGTGCGAATATCAGACGGAGGCCTTTCTTGGCGGTTACAGGTTTGTTTACAGTTTTGTCCTCTACTTGTTTGTTACTTCTATGATACTCACGCGTTCATATCCTGTGGCTGACTAATGCTTCAAACTGGGCTTCTGATTGGCCAAAGCTCCAGTGCAGGGTGTGAATTTAGCATGAGGAAAGACAGGACAGTTCCTGATGCAGTAACATACAGCACGGCTGTTCATTTAGCTGTCAGAGTGAAGACAAAGACAGGGCAGCTGTGTGCATTTTTATCTGGAGAACATAGTGCACCCAGTGGATACTCTTAGCGAGAAGGTGCCACAGAGAAAAAAGGTCATTTGCTGCCCTCGCTGCTGCAGATGCACTGAATGGTGCCACAGTAGAGAAGACGCTGTCAGCACACAAACGTAGTGAGGAAGTATGATGTCATAATCCCTGAGCGAGCCAGATTCTAGCCTCATTTGTTTTCAGTTCTCGGCAAATCCCGCTCAAATCCAGCTCCCTCCAGTGCATATATGTCTTGAAAATGGGAAACTCATTCTGCTGAATGTGGCTCTTTGTGTTGTCAGTGGGAATCTGATGTTATCTGTCCATCAGAGCCCCAAATCCACCGACGGCCAATGGATTAAGTGATATTTGCCACTGGAAAAATGATTTTAATACATTACTAATCAGTTTACTCAATCTGTTATAGTGTGAAAACACCCTTACCAACCGATCTCTCACACTCTTATTGAGCAGTAACCCTTAAGGCCCCCTGACACTTGCAAGACTTTGATCTGCGTAGCTGCATGCACTCTGTCGTGCACGGAAGTAAACTTTTCTCAAACTCATTGTAAACCAGTGTAAACTGTGCATGGCTTCATGCACATGCGCAAAGAAAATTTTGAAATGTTCAAAATCTCCATCACGCATTAATGACATGAACTTCAAGTAAACATTGCGCAAACAAGTCAAAAACACTGCATGTGAGTGCGAGTGATTGCATCAGCGCAATGCATCAGAGCACAGCTCGTCTGATCGATTATAACGAGATGTTAAATCTGTAATAAACATACTTTTACAGCTGCTCACAAGAAGGAATGAACATGCAACTGTTTTACCAAGCTATTACAGTATAAACATGACAAAAATGACCTTTTTAGATGGCTCCAAATGCTTTTTCCACTTCGTTCAGCGTTCAGAGAAAAGCTTCAGCTGGAACAGTCTGCTATAACTCCAGAAGCGATGAGAGACGTTTTCAACAGCCAACTCTAAGAGAAAATGATTAATCCGCTAAGAAATAATTATTTCATATATGCAGCGTCCACCGCACAGCGCATGGCAGCCATTGGACCAAATCACGGCATCCAGCTGGGAACACAGCGGGTGGGATCATCATGACGATGTGCGTGCAAGTGCACGGATCAAAATCGTGCAAGTGTCAGGGCACCTTATCACTTAAAGTGCCTTGACACTTGCATGCATTTAACTCCTGCAATGTCATGCAAATTGTTGTGCCAATGTGTCCCGCTGTGCTCCATTGGAATCTGTGCTTTCTACTGCTGGATGCTGTTTTATATAAAATAATTATTTTGGAGCAGACTAAAACACCTCTAATCGCTTCTGGAATCACAGAGGAATTTTCTACAGATGCAGCCTTTTTTTTCACTCTCTCGTGCGCTTCATGAAGTGGAGAATTTGCGATTGTCTAAAAAGTAATTATTTGTTATATTTATATTGTAATGGCTTGGTAAAACAGTTGCATGTTCATTCCTTCTTATGAGTCGTTCAGATGAGCTGCACTGTGCTGATGCAATGACTTGTACTCACACTGCTTTTTAACTGTTTGTGTAATGTTCATGTGAAGTTCACATAATTAATGCGTGACAGAGATTTTGAACATTTCAACATTTTCTTTGCGCACTTGCATGAAGCTGTGCATAGTTTACAAGTTTACTCTCCTGCGTGGCAGAGTGCGTGCAAGTGCGCGGATCAAATTCATGCAAGTGTCAGGGCACCCTAAGACCAAACAATCTGTCAGAAGAATATTTACACACCTTTGTGACATCATTGGCCTTCTGTACGTGACAAAACAAAAATGTATTTAAGCTTTCCCTGACCAAAGAACAGTCTTTATAATCAATATCATTAGCAGCTACCCATTACTTTGTGAGATCTTGTCAGTTATCAAACAGACAAACAAAACAATGGTGAAAACCTCACTGTTCGCAGTCTTATTCAATAAAAATTAGGTTTTTGCAGCCAAAAAATAGGACTACTTCAATCTATTGCAAGTTTACTGTATAATGCGGGATAATCTTGTGGGTCTTTAACAATAATATAGTAGTAATAATAATAATAATAATAACAATAAATAAATAGACAGATAAGAAATGGTGTGGCCATAATTGGCTAGTTTGTGGGCTACTTCCACAGTTTGATGTCATTTATGTCAGTTTTTACAATTAGGGTTTGGTTTACAATATTTCATTCAGTCGTTTCAGCGGGATTGAATTCAAAGAGGAACAATCTGATTACAATATTACGATTCTTTGATATGATATAGTATTGTAGGTAACCATGAGAAGGGGAAAAATCCTTGAAAGACTACACAGACGTGTGCTATAACTCTACAGATAAGAAGCTATTTGCTTTCTCAAGCTGATGAAACAACTTAGCAGATGGAAACAGCCCCATGCTGAGCAGGATCTCAGTGGTGGGCTCCATTGTATAGCTCTTTATCAGCCTTTAAGAGGCTTTCATTGTGATTTGCATGTTAATGAGCATTTATCTGTTTGCTCACGCTACCTCTTCAAGAGACGACACTGTTCCTTCAGTTTTTCAACACTGAGCTCAGTGATAAACATATAAGTCTCCTGCACCCATGCAAATACATATTTGTGTTGGTTTACTCACACACTTGTGCAGGTCAGGTATCTCACTCTGTGCCAGAATCAATGAGTAATAACTGACAGGGGACAGCCAGAGGTGACTGGCGACCCACAGACCTGGTTAAGCCTCTTTCTCAGGCCCCTAGCTGCAGAGGAGCAGTGGGCAACTGGGACTTTAACCTCTGTCATTTGCCCCTGATGGCCTGAGCAGCTGCCTGGAATAACTGCTGGACACAAACCTCATACAACTTCACACTGTACAAAGAACTGTCATCAGTGAACTGTGGGGAATTTCATATTACTAGAGATTCAAAATGTTACATTAAGATGACCTATTACAGTTACAGTTGAGGTGTATGTGGTGTGTTTGAATACTCATAAAGCCTCAAAAATGGACACATCATCTCATCCCCCACTAAAAAAAGTGATTAATTATTGTTTTCCTTATGTCTGCTAAAAAGCACACAAAATACCCAACGAAAACCATAATTAGTGTTTGCATACCGTCAAACATCCCATGAGGCTTTGCTCGAAAGGTCGCTGGAACGCCCGGGGATCTCCACACCAGTCTAGCAGCTCTGTGGCTGCTGAGTGGAAGTTGGCTGGGTTCTGTAAGTGCTGTGCAAACAAGGGAAGGGAGACTGCCATTAGAAACAAAGGGAAATAAGGAGCTGGATTTTTTATATATGTATTTTTTTGCATTAAGCACAAATTGGAAAACCAAATCGTTTAGCAGCCGGCACTCCCTGCGTCCAAACTGGATGCATTTAATGTCTTGTGTTTCTGCACAACTCTGTGAGGACCTCGGCTCCTTCCAGTGCACGCCCACTCAGAGCTGAGCTGCACTGTGGGAAGGAGATCACACCCATGTCAACAATGATGCCAGTGTTTCTTGTTAATCTCTCTTGGCAACATCCTCCCTCGCTCCAGCCCTCACCTCCATGACCCACACAGTAACCAAATCTTTCCCTACACTCCTTCATGTCTCTCTCTCTCTCTCTCCTCATTCACGGCCCACTCTAAGAATGTAACAGAGCCTTGACACTAGAAGTCCACCGCCTGGATTAGCTGTGCACAAAGGAAACAACCATCGGTCCTTGCAGCTATGTGTGCAGACTCAATATGCGCCACGGCGTGTTGTCTAATCTCTTTCAGTCTCACTCTCTTGTTCAGTCAGGCCTGAATCAGTCAAGTCTTTTCTTGGCAGCGTCTGAAGGTTACTCAGACTGTCAGGACACAATATAAGGTTTTAAAATTGGGCTCCTTTTCTTCATGACTCAGGAGGTTAATAGCTCTGAATCGGCGCGGAGCTGGAGCCTGTTCACTCGGTGCGACTGAGCCCACTTGAAAGCGTTTATTATTCTCATGTGGGATGAAGCATCTTATTTTGCGCCTTCCTGCAGAGATGGTAGAACGCATTGTCTTTACGGGGCAGCAGAGGTGAGCGCTTTTAAAGGTCTTCTGACAAAAGGGCTTTTTTGGAGCAAATGCGGGCGAAAGCATCAGGCCTGGTACCCGCTCACAGAGAAAATCTCTGAGAGCACCGACGATATCATGAGTTTCGAGAGAGGCCTTGAGAGACTGGTCTTTTGTGGAACTGAAGATTAGCCATTATGGAGTTAGCTGTGGACTCCGTCTGAATGACGAGGAGAAGCACGGGCGTGCGGCCGAGAGAGTCGGAGATGGTGTCGTGGAGTGAGAGGGGAAGAGAAGGGCCTGTTCTCGATGACTGATATAATCTGGCATTACTGCAGCTTGATGGGAGGCGAATCAGCCTGCAGCAGCGTGAGGAATCAGAACCGGCACAGCAGGGGCTGTCTGTCTAGATCTGAAGCCGCAGATCCTCCCGCCGCAGCACTCGCCACCGACTCTGCCTATCAACCTCCACTCTGGAGCGAGGGGGAGGACAGCAGAGTGAAGCGGTGGTGCTGAGCGTCGGCGAGGATGGTGGATGGAGGCTGTTGTTGTTGCTGTTAAGAGTTGGACGAGGACGAGAAGAGGGAGGAGGAGCGGGAGCACGGGGAGCAGCAGGAGCAGCAGGCAAAGAGCCAGATGTTTGACAGACTGTCCTCTGTGAGATGACGGAGAGATTTAGTCCTTTTCAGGCCGGCTCGGGATCAGCAGTGCCTACCTGGCTGCATGAAAATCAGCATAACTCCTGGCTTTGTCCCAGCAAGCTCTCCTTTTGCTAAAACAACACCCTGCTGGCAGTGCCCGCACAAGCTCACTGACTAACTCCTCGCCTTTGAAGTCAGATTTACTACAAGGTCTGTTGCAGCCAAACTTGAAGAGTATATTAAAGGAGATAAAGTGAACGCAATGATTAAAATACACATGTAAACGCAGGCAGTTTATGGATTTTCTCCGACACCTGAGAAAACTAGAAGTGCAGTCAGAGTGAACAAAGGCCCAAATTGTCCTCCTTAAAAAAAAAAAGAAGTCCTTTCAAATTCCCAGGCTCTGTTCTTTTATCCTGATTTACACAACAAATACACAAAAATGTATAAAAAAAAAAAAGAAAAAATTTACAGCGCAAAACTGGAGCTTTGGAGTTGGTTCTGGCAGCTTGGCTAATTTATTCAGGCATCTAAATTTTCTTCTTTCTCTACATTTTTCCCAGTTCTGCCAGGGTGGATGGGGGCAAAAGAACAACTAGTACTTCAGGGTTCAATGCTTTTCTCAAGGACACGTTAACCCTTTGACCATTTGGTTTGTGGATAACTGACTCTACGGACAGAACAATACTTACCCTTCAATCTAGGTCTGGAGTGTCTGGCCTAAAATTTATATCACAGTATATAATCTGATGCACAAACATTAACAGTATATGTCACAGAATATTGATTTTTCTTAAAATCTGGACATCAATGCTTCCAAAGTGGTAAAGCACTGGTATGCAAACTGCATGGCAGTGATGACTGTATTCCTAACGGTATATTACTACAACATGTTTCACACAGAGGTATTCTAAAAATGTTTAACATGTAAAACTCAGCCCAGTCTCACGTTTCTTTCGTGCTCCCGTGACGAAATGAGTCAAATTTTAATGACTTTTTTTTAAAACTCACCATTACTAACCCTACTCCTTCCCCTAACCTAACCATAACCACCCCGACCCCACCCTGCTTCACTTTTAATGTCGTGCAGACCTCACGGAATGAATTAGAATGAATTTGTGCTGCCGTGACGAAAATGAGGCGCTTTTCATCACAATATCACGAACCAATAGATTCATGTATACAGTGGTCTCTCGTTATAACGCAGTTCACCTTTTGCGGCCTCGCAGTTTCGTGGATTTTTTTAGTTAAATTTTGCATGTTTTTTTTTTTTTGTTTTTTTTTTACAGCGCATTGTGTTCTGCGTCCTCATTAAGCAGGCCAGTTGCGGCACAGCGAAGGGAGAGTACGCGCATTGTGTTCTGCGTGTCTGTTTATAAGAATCTTCTCGCCCAGAAGAAAAAAGAGTGCCAACAACTACCCATAACTGTGTTTTTCACTCGGAAAAAGACACCTGCAGCAAGGTTTGACTCAGTGGAAAAAGGCGCGACAGTGCAGCGGTGCCACGACAAAGAGGCGCGATCAGAGGAACTGTGAAATACTGGTCAGTCACTATTAATAATTTCTTACGTGTCCAACCTCGTAGGTTGATCGTTAAAATTAAATTTGTTAGTTCTAAAAGCCATCACAATTATTTATAGGAAAATGTTCTATTTTTATTTCTCAAACAAATATTTGGGCCTGAAAACAGGTTGGTCTTACTTTTCTACTAAGGTTTGAACTTTGAGAGTGTTTACACACGAGAGAAAAGTGAGAAAATGTTAATGCCTGTTTGAGAAAAGTGTATAAAGTGCGTAGTGAGGGGTTTTACAGCCTTAAAATGTTGATAATAACTGTAAAAAATAATGCTGTCTACTTCACCGATTTCGCTTATTGCAGGTTATTTTTGGAACGTAACTGCCGCAATAAACGAGGGACCACTGAATTCCATGCTGCTAAATCACGACTTGCCGTGAGACCAGGTTGCAAAACTACAATAAACAGAAAAAATACAAACCCTTTTCTCAATGAATGTCAATCTTTGAAAACTGCCTTCATAAAATGTAATAAAAATCAAGATGTACAAAGTGAAAACAAAAACTGACCAGAGCTACCTTTTTTCTTCCCATCGCTGCTTGATGATTTATCAGATTTTTTTTGGCATACACATTCGTTTGCATTCCTCATACTCCGCAAGGTATTTTAATTTGAGGTGATAGAAAAGACTCCGTTCTCTACAGTTTGCAAATGACGATCTTCTCTGCTCATCATCTGATTTCTTACATCAAAAACGGACATTCTACCGTTCTTTCACGATGCTCATCATTTTGTGACACCATTTTTTTTAAATTGCAAAACAAAGTTTGTGGTGGCACAGTCTAATGATGGCAAAGCCTGATCTACTGGCTAGCCGGTATAGTACAAATCCAGACTGTACAGCAAAAGCAGACTATGGCTACAGACTGTTTATACTGTACCGTCCAACCCTACCTCAATCACTGGCTCGGGTCCAGGAATCCACTATTGCTTTGTTTCTTTGACAGTGAAACTGTATGCTCTTGTTGATTTTGTGTTTTTACAATTTTGTGAAGTGTATTAATCTCTGTCTCATATACCATGCTTTGTTGATGTGACTTTTGTTTTTATGAGGTCAACATTCATGTCTACAGAAGCAATCTGTTTATGGTTAAATTGCCACAAGAGCAAGGAATGTCAAAATCACCAGCACAATCTCAGGTTTCTAAATGTGAGATACTTGTATACGTTTGTCTAGAACACTGTATCCTGATGTAATCTAGCTCTAAATTTTAACAAACACATTTTTAGAAATTCTTCAAATCTTTAGTAAAATACAACTTTATTCATGTGGATGAATGGTTTTGGTGTTAGAAATGGGTTTACAAAAGCAGTGTATCATATAAAAAGTAAAATTTGTGTAAAATAAATGTCCAAAATGAAAATATATAATTTTACATATTAAGCTGACATGCTGTCAGTCACTACATATTACCAAATTTGAGTGATTTCAATAAAATGACACAACATAAAGACAGCATACACCCAGCATTCACCCAGTCACTTTTACATCATAAATACAGTAACTAATGGAGATTTATGATCACTTAGAGATAGCAAGACTAATGTGCAGTTATGTTTGTCAAATACAGAAACAAACTAATAAAAACAAAAACAGATCTTTTGTTCCATGCAGCACGCGCCTGGTGCAAATGTTCACATTATGCCTGTTTGGGTAATTTGCATTAAAAAAAAAAACTTAAAAAAAACCCTCAAAACACATTTACAAGTCCTCTGGATGTAAAATAAGTCCATACACGTTTCAGTGTAAATCCACAGCTGCTCTGCACAAATCCAGCCACATGAAAATAAATAAATAAATATTCATCATGTGTGTTTTTCTGTTTTCCAGTTCTTGACAAGAGTCCTTTTGAATTTGTGAGGGTTTATTTCAGTCTTCTGTCATGGAAAAACTACAAACTAACAGTCTGCATCAGACACACACACACCCACCCACCCACACACACACACACCATGCGCTCCACTCTTCTGATACTGAGCACAGGAACTTTGGCCATCTGACCTTCGGTTTCTAGGATTGGCTGTGAGTGAGGAATTGTTGCCAAAACAAGATGCTTAGTCTTGGTGAGAACTTGCACTTTCAGGAAGTGGTCGAAGTTTCAGTGACATTCTGTCACTGCTCTGTCAATAGAAATATGAGGAAATGTTGATCATTGCGCAGGTGCGTGTTATTCAGGCTCAGAGGGCTAAGACGGCCTTGCTGAACCTCAATTATGCTCAAATTCAAAGTCATCCAAGAGAGATCTTTTTCAGTTATGTAGTGGAAATTTTGTGAAAATCGATTACATTTTGTTCAAGTTATCATTGTCAAAAGAATGAAAAGTAAGAGTTTTTTAGAGGGCTTTGGTTAAACCAGATCATGCTCAATTTAAAAATCAAACAAGACAAGTTCGTGTAGAATCTCCCGTTCAAATTCTGTGGTGAATAAGACAAATTCTGTTCAATTTATCGTGGGCTCAAGAAACACGCGCACACACACACACACACACACACACACACACACACACACACACACACACACACACACACACACACACACACACACACACACACACACACACACACACACACACACACACACACACACACACACACACACACACACACACACACACACACACACACACACACACAGTAACAGAGTGCATCTGTAGCGTTTCTACCTTGTCGTAAAAATTGGCCTGGTTTTCCTTATTTCTAAAAATCTTACATCTTGGCATTAAATTTTTAAGAAGGCAGTTTTCCGCATGAAACCACAGAGAGAAGACTGCGGTGTTCAGGCAGTGTTTAAATAAAAGGCTAAAAGAGAAGGTACTCAGGGTACAGGGAGAGACAAAAGAAATGCCACCTTCTAATTGCAAGTCCAAAGCCGTATCATTCCCTGATTCACTGTATGTCATGGTGTCATATGGATGTTGGGCGCTCTAAAGGTTCACTCCCACACAGCATAAACAAATAAACCCACAGCCAGCCATGGAGCCAGTCCTTGCAGAGGCGGTAGCCCTGGGTTATGTCTGTCTGTCTGTCTCTCTGCGCCTCCCCGTGTGTGAAGAGTCTCTTTAAAGCTGGCAGTCAAGGAAGCGTTTAAGTAAAACCACAAGAGTCAGGAACGTGATGTAAGCAAGAAGCAGTCTGTTATGTTTTGCGTCTCTTTGAAGTCTCTTGTTATGTTCATTCCCAGATTTGCCTCTCGCTGTCGTGCTCTCTGGTTCTCCCTATGACCTGTACAACATGATCTGTGCGACTGGTGCTAATGGCCAGAAAAAAACAATGCCTATATATGGTTGTAGAGCAGAAGAAGTGGAAGAAGGTGAGGAGAGAAGACAGGAAAAACACTGCCTTGTCTGTTTGGTTCTTCAAACGTGGTCACATGAATTTATTAATTGAACACTTTAAAGAGCTGCCACACATAGGTCTTTGGAGAGATGATGGTCTGGAGGTTAGAGAGGGGGGTTTGTGACTAGAGGGTTGTGATTTTGAGTCCCTGCCAGACTGGAAAATCACAAAGGTCCCTTGAGGGAGGTACTTAAACCCCAAGTTTCTCCCATAAACTGTATGTAAGTTTGTATATGTAGTGTTTATACTGTGACATCACCCACAAGTTTTCTGAAGAACTGTGTTTTCACTAAAATGGGGTGGTTCCAAATCTCACCATCTTGGCAGTGCTCGATTCCGTCAAACCCCCAGCCAGCCCATAAATTGGTAAAGTCATGGAGCATGGGAAAGACCTGCATGACCTGGGCAGAAGACTGAACACACTCACCATCTTGGAGTTACCAAACAAGCTAACAGGATAATCTTGGTTTGTGTGTTTCAAAACACATTATTTTATTTATTTATTTTTTGATGACTGGGCCATTTTCATATCAAGTGGGTTGGGTGTGTGTACTGAAAATTATTCTTACCTTCGTACCCGTGAAGTAAGAGCTGTGATCATCTCACCAAGCTCTCGATACCTGCTAATTATTGCTAATGGTGCTAACACTCACATTAAGTAATATGGTAGTAAAATTTCATTCAATGGAAATACTGGAGCACATACTTCTTAGATGTTCCATTTGTATAATTAAGCACACAGCAACCCAAATGCTCAAAAATATGAGCAACAAAATGCTCAGAAAGGACAAACACGGTTGAGTCTACAGGAGCTAGCAGTGGCTGCTAGCAGGGCCTTGGACTTGGTTTTTTGGCAGATACTAGATGTCATTTAAAGCAACTACATTCATTATTATTCATACCTTCATGGGTTAAAATAACTTGTCATGAACAACAAAGGTAACTATGAACAGCAAAACCCTTTCTTGTACCGAACTATAAATATACTGTTGTAAAGTTAGGGATTTTAACATGGGTGTCTATGGGAAGAACTGCAAGATTTGACACTTCCACATTTGCTGCATTTTTGCTGCATTTTTCAGCAAAGAGATTGGGGCTTGGCTACTGCCGGTGTGCAGTTGAGCGCCGTGCAGAGCAGCCTGACATCTGTGTGTGTGTGTGTGTGTGTGTGTGCATGTGAGGCATCATTGCAAAGCACTTTGAGCACTACATCAGATGGAAAACAGTTACAGAAAAGGCAGTCAGTCCATTTAGCAGATTTACAGTTGGACACACATGCTGTACATTATTCACACACCTGTTTGATACACTGCAGCCTGTCATTGGTCTGCTGGATGTGCCGGTCCATTGACGGTAACGTGTTCATCTTGATGTCTCTACCGGGACGCCATTAAAGTTCTTTACGCTGTGAAAACAAGACAAGAGGCACAGGGTGAGAACGTGTTTTACTCAGGCCTGCCTGTGTGAAAAGTTTGCAGCCTCTGAGGTTGGAGCAGCTTTTTGGCAGGTTGACAGTTCTTTGACAACGGCATCTCGAGGAAGGAAGCTCACTTGTTTGTTTACTGAGTCATCAAAGGGCATCGTATGCCTTCAGTGAGTTTTCAGCTAAGGCGTGACACTGAGATATTCATTCTGCTGTAGTACCATTAATGACACAAGGCAGAATGTGATGAAACTGAAAGAAATATTCCTCTTACAGATAGGGGTGGCTTAAAAAAAACAAACCTAACTGCAAGATTCTCAACATGCGGAAAAGGGCATCAGTCATTGTCTCAGCTGAAAAGAAATACATCTTACAGGCAAGGTTATCAATGTGGTATACACAGCTAATTCATGACCACATATAAGAGCAAATAAGACTCGGCTTTACAACAATTCTGCATTTTGATGCATCTCTTGTCCTGAACAAACAGTGCAGCAGGAATCACCAGAAAAACTTGGGCTAGATGCTCAGTAGCTCTGATGCTCAAACGGTGATGCTGTGTTATTAGGGGGTGCTTTCAGTCAGCCGAGTTGCCTTGTTGCATGTCTCTCCCACTCCCCCGCTGGTCTGATCTTACACTCCACTCTCCCATATCACAATAATGGAGTATTTATCTTCACACCATACAGACCTGCCGGCATATCACTGGAGTCATGCACAGGCAGACAGTTTTGACTTATGGTTATCACTTTAAACAAACTAATTCCGGACAAGTTATTGAAATTAATGTCATGTATGTAGTTTTACAAAGTGAAAATATCAGCTATATATTTTCGTTTTTAAAGTAATGCATTAATTTTGAAGGTTTTAGCATTTAGATACACATATTGCAATGCATTATGGGAAAATTTGTTTTGTGACATCAGTGGTTGGTTGGTCGGTATAACTATGTACTGAAACGTGTGGTGGGTTTTACAAATAAATCTGTATTTGTATAAATGTCATTTTTTTCATTTGTAAAAAAAAGGCAATTTGAAAACTGAAAATTCTGTCTGCTAAGTGATTCATCACTTTTAGCGAATGTGTGGAAAATGCTGTTCACACTGCCATGAACACTGTCTGCCTGTACACTGGCTGCCTGTGCATGACTCCAGTGACATGCCGGCAGGTCTGTATGGTGTGAAGATAAATTATCTTTTTTTCTTCCTCCTTTCTCTCTGGTCACCAGGTCTCTTTTGCTGAGAGAAGGCTGATCTGAGACAGAAGCACTGACTCGGTGTTGTGTCAGTAGTTGCTAGTGTACTGAAGTCAATACTGAAAGTTATCGGTTTAGCGTTTATCTGTAACTTCTGCTAAAATTTTTTTTAGGGATTTATCCGTTTAGCTCTATAAAAGTTAACTTTTCAGTTAGGGGATTAACGGTTATCAAAAATAACTGGTTAGCTGTGCCCACCACTGTTTATCAGTCAGTTGTGCTGCACGCATAAAACTTTTACGGAGGCAGCAGATGATGGAGAATTTTGCATTTTTGCTCACTGACCACCATTCACATTCATCAATACGGTGGGAATCCAGACCTGTTTTTAAGCCAAAATCTATTGAAGAGTGTACAATGCAAGTAGTAATAATAATGTTAGTAGTAGGGGTGTACATTTCTCCTTCATAAAAAATACCATACACATCTATATACATGAACTATAATATGATTTAGGTATGGTACTTATTATTATGCAATACAATTCTTTGTTTAATGTAAACATTCATTTTCCATGATGATTTAGAATAAGCCAAGACTCGTTACATCTGAGATCTGTGCTCCAGCATGGTTAGCAATCATACTTGATGTGTACCATGCGCACGTCTAACTGAATGATGCCCAAGATCATCTGTTCAAGTGGGGCCATGCTTACTGTGCCCAAACACAGTACGAAGCACTCACTTCAGTCAAACAAACTGGACTTACTGGGACATGGTGTGGATCAGCAATCAAGAGTACACCATTTGATAGCTTACAGGTTGTTATGCCCCATTCTCACTTTCATGGATATACACCTCAGAAGGTCACGGCCTATAACTGACAAACTGGTGTGAAGATCACGGTTGCCCTCAAATGTGATCTAAAGAGTAATTTGATCACGTAACGCACTGGGGTTGTACCATGCAATGTACACAAAAACATCTTTGCCTGTAGTAAACCTTTACAATCGTGGCACTGCTGGAAAACCTCCAAATTATGGTACAGCATGTACAATGAAGTTTCAGACTACAAGCAAATACATGGGAAGACCAAAGAATGTAAGAGGTTGGAGCAGGCATGATTAAAACAAGACCACAACACAATGGCGGAATACCCTGTAAGACACCCTTCCAGACCCTCTGGGGTAAGAACAAGGTATCAACCCAGGGTCGTCTGGGATGTATATGCATGAAAGTGAAAAGTTGGCCTGAGTGAGGCCTCCATCCCTCTGTGTTTATCTCCACCAAATTGGTCGGCCTCACATTCCTTCACACAAAAGGCAAACTAAGAAGGCACTGGTGCAGTGGGGGGGGTGCCATGGCTCCAGAAAGCTGCTCAGTACTGATAAAGGGTCCCCCCAGATCTCCTGCTGTTAGAGGAAGAGCGAGAGTAATAATATGAAAGATGTATTCTGCTCAGCCAAGGAGATTTCTTATGAAATGCTCAGTCTGGGGTGCTTATCTGCACAAATTCTGTCTCTCTGTCTTGCGAACTCAAGAGCATGTAAACACAAAAGCTTGAGTTTTCCACTTTGATTATGCATAAAGGTAAAACTTCAAAGGAACACTTTGAGAATAAGTGTGTCTTACTAATCCTCTGCATTTAGGCATTACCGGAGCAGAATTACCTGAAGTGCACTTCTGAAGTCTTTAACATCAGCTGTTACAGTGCAAGAATGAATAAGGGGGAATTCTAGAGCATTGCAGCCAGAATACGGTCAAATAATCCCAAACCTTTTCAGGTTTTGTGGACATGATGCTGCAGCGGCTGCTGACTCTCTGTGAGTAATCCCCACAAACAGCCAACACACATTTTCTGCAGGAGGAAAAACCGGTGTGACCTCAGCCGACAGCACAATAACTTTGGGTGGCCTCATTCTGCTGTGATGTGGTGTCTCCTGGTGTCCAGCAGATGTCTCCCTGTCATGCTCCTAACCGGCCCTGTTGTTACTCACAGAGCAAGTGGTCCAAAGAGGGCTCCTTTAAACCTGGACAAGTGCTGCAAATCCCCCTCAGCTGCCAGCCGGCTCCACAAACCGCTAACAGGGCACACTCCAGCCCCTCGCTGTCCATCTGACCTTGTGGCTATTGATTAAATGTTTCTCCTCCAGCTCTCTATCCCGCCGTCCAAACACACCAAAGAAAAAAAGAGGCATCTCAGGCTTTCAGCGCTCTCTCTCTCTCTCTCTCTCTCTCTTTGCTTCTTTCTCCTCAATTTTCCACCTGTTCAGCTTTCACTTCATACAAGAGGCAACCGGCCTTCTGTGACACTAGTTTGTCCTTAAAATATGGATCTTTTTGTTCTGAGAAAAGTGTGTGCAGAAATGCAACTGGCAGAGATCAGGGCGATTTAAAGGAGTGGTGTGGTGACTGAGAATAACATACACCTGAGTCAAGAAGGCCAAAATACACCCACGCCCACATATGCTGCTGAAAAAAAAAAACATAATGTCATTAATACCTCATCATGGAGTCACCTCAACCAATCAATCACAAATATTTTCAAATTCAAATTCAAAATTGATCAGTCCTGATCAATATTAATTAGCCTGCTAGAGATTTGTGCACAGCAAGCCCCCCCCCAAAAAAACCTATATAATAATTTTTTGACATTGGGGTTGAGTCAGGCTGATTTTCTTGACACTGTTGCTTTTTGCATTATGCTTTGAAATCAGTTTGTACCACAGATACAACCTCCACCAATTAAATATGAGTCTACACTCAGTTATTATTCATTTTTACTTCTATTCAGCAACCAAAGGGTGGCATTCTAGTGTTCGGAAATACACGGATGAGAATCATGGAAATGCTCACACATGTTGAGGAGAAATAATGTTATGGCTGTACCATAATCTATGTGGATGTGTTAGACTCAGAGTATGTCCGTTATACTACTCACTTCTAGGAAGCTCTGCATTTCCCGAGGGAACACCGAGAAGGTTCTCATCCCTCAAGCAGAAAGTTTCACTTTAAAACCTAGTTTTTGCTCTCTCAATGTTGCACATATGTATGTGTCACTTTTGGCTGATGCAAAATAAACAATAAACAATTATGGGTATGACGTACAGACTTTGTGATGTACTGTTGTGCACCTCCGCTAACTGTGTTGTCTCTGTTGGCATTATGGGGCTTGTACCACAACAAAATAGAGAAAATTTATATAAAACTCCACAGACACACAAATGTCAGCACACAGAAAACCAAGGTAACTGTTTTTGGGTTTTTTTCTGATTTTGTCTGGCCATAATTGCTTGGGGATACTACAGTAGATCCTGGAGATATCTGCACTTGAATTTGGCAAGTTTTACGCTGGACGCTCTTATTGACACAACTCCAGTTCTACAAGGAACTCAGACCTGGACTTGTATGAGTGCTGCTTTTTTTGTGTCTGCATTTCTGAACCATGTGCTTGATCAACCACTCATTCTACAGTTGATGATGTGGTGGTCTATCACTATATTTATACAGTACCCATCTGTCACAGACCCACAGCTGAGGCAGTGTCCACAGGAACGCCACCAGAAGCTGTCAGACTTAATATTGTTTCTTATTAATTAGGGCTCTATGTGCATCATCCTTCCATTCATTCATCTGATAAATCTGCTTATTCCAATTAACAGTCACAGGGGGTTGGAGCCTATGCCAGCAGTCACTGAGCAAGAAGCAGGCTCTATCGCAGGGCCGACACATGTAGACACAAACACATTTACATTCTAACTCACATCAGATGGAAAAGCACTATATAAATGCAGTCCATTTACCATTTACTAATTTTTACACTCAACCATCAACAATGGATGAGAACCATGGAAATGCTCACACATGTTGAGGAGAATCATTCACTGTTATTTGGCCACAAATGTAGAGCCACATGGATTTGGCACATGGATTACGTATATTCAGCAATGTTTCCAACAATAAAAGCAGCACAGATTACATTTCTTGTTTTCCATCAATGATCTGGGTGACTTCTAAGGGTTAAAAGAGGATTACGGTACATTTCCATTTGCACTGTGGCTATTACAGCCTTGCTTTAAATCCACAGTATGTAGACTCTAGCATCATCTAGTGGTGAGGGTGCAGAGTGCATCATGCTTTGGCTTCTTTAGTGACAGGTATTTGTGGTCCCTTGCCTTCTTTAGTGATAAACAATATGTATAACACTCCATTTAACAAATATAATGGTTTCTCTTGTTAGTAGAGAAACTTGAATCTTTGACTGGACTGGGTTGCTTGACGCGAGGATGTTTCGCTTCAAATCGCAGAAGCTTCCTCAGCTAAAATTCTTGCTGTGGTAGTCTGACTTCTGTCTGACCCTTGTCGAGAAGAACAAACAGAAGCCACAAAAGCTGGAGTTTTAAACCTAACCAGACACCTCCTACCGAGAGGCCGACTGCTATTGGCTAGTGATTAAACAATTGCTTTAATTAGCACCTATTGTGCTCTTGTTAGCACCCTCCTAATGACAGGGTAGCTGTCCCTCCTAATGATGGGACTGACGCCTCTCCTGATGATGCGAATGACTCATTACCATGAACAAAAGACTGAAACTGCTTTGATCTGTGTACCCCATTGTAAACAGGGAACAAAGCGTGTCTCAGACCCCCTCCCCGGTTAAGGCTGGGTTTCAACTGTTTCACATAGAATGCCTCCATCACCCCTCTCTCAAACCATTTCTTCTCTCTGGCTAAGATTTTAACTTCCTTGTCCTCAAGCATGTGGTTAGTGTCTTTAAGGTGGAGATGAACTGCATACTGAGGTCCACTGGCGACCTCTCTGCGGTGCTGGTATGGCCTCTTGTTTAAAGGTTGTTTAGTCTCACCTATGTAGTGTTCATTACAGTTTTCCTGACATCTGATAGAATACACTACATTGCTCTGTTCATATCGAGGGATCCTGTCCTTAGGGTGAAGTAATTTCTCTTGTTAGCCTCCACTAGCATGCACTAGACTAGACACTGTATTAGGCAGCAACCATTGATTCCTCTTCTCTTTTAATCAGCCTGTAATAATGCAAAAGGAGGCTTAAGCGTGTCGCTTTTGAGCTACTGTATCAGCATGGCACTGCAACATGACAGCCTCTGTGAGGGGGCCCGGCCCCATGTAGACATGAAGGGCTCATTCTAAGATCATGAAAACACATCAATTCCTTGTTGCAGGTAGATGCTTATAAATGCTACATTCCATTTCTGTGAAGAAACACCCCTGAATCGTACACACTGTTGCTTTAAATGGCAGTGAGGAGACGGTATGAATCACAGCAGTGTAACAAACCCCAAATAACACTCAAGGAAGAGCCTGAACAGATTTCAGGAAAGATTTGCTGCATTTGTTCCTCAGACACACATACATACCCATTTTCGTTTCCTTCCTCCTCTATCCTGAGCAAAACAAGCCGGGGGAAGTGGGGCAAGAAATAAGTGCTCAAAAACACAAGCTCAGTAATATGAAAAGCAGTGGAGTATGACGAGAAGGGGCCAAGGCGGTCCACTCTCAGTGGGAAAACAGAGAGAATGAGAGAGAGTGCAAAAAATTATCTCATCATTATTAGCAGCGGTGCACATACACACATTTTCATAAACACACACATGCTCATGGCATGAACGACTGCCACTTATGTCACGTGCATCTTGCTTTGTGAATGTAATGAGTAAGTGTGTGTGTGTGTGTGTGTGTGTGTGTGTGTGTGTGTGTGTGTGTGTGTGTGTGTGTGAGCGCGCACGGTTAGGAGTGGAGAGGGCCTTTTGCACTTGCACGTGTCATGTAAAATCCTTGAATCTCAAGGGTGTAATGCGGATAATTTCTTGAAATTGTCATAAGCATATTTCAAATTCTTAAGTGGTTGGAATATCGTTCGCATGCACCCCCCGGGACAGAAGTGCAAAAAGTTGAATAATAAAGTAATTTGGGATGATGGGTTTTCATGCACTAATGTGGAAAATAGGATATTCAGTGCTGCTTTTAATAGCTGATCTGCAGCCCATCCTGTGTGTGAAGTGCAGGGGGCAGTGCAGAACAAAGGAAGGCAGACATCGCCTTCAACGACTGTGTTGGACGCCGTGATCGCTCAGCTGCTCTCTGGACACAGTGGGGGGGTATTTTCTCTCCTCGGTGACGAATCTGCACTTTTTGTCCTCTTTCCAACAACCCTCAGACATCATTAGAGCCACCCACCACTGCCTTCCACCGCCTTCCTTTTTTAAACATTCTATCAATTTCTTCTTGACTTCACCCTGTTCCCCCTATCTTAACCCTCCTTCCTCACTCCTTCCCACATCTCCTTTCCTCCTCCTTCTCAGGGGCCCTGCACGGGAGCTGCCATAACAGGAGGTGGAATGGATTCATTTGCTCTAATGTGGTTTGGGCTGCAGCGTGGCACGACACAGCGACACTTGCACACAGCCTCCCTCTCTCTCTCTCTCTCTCTCTCTCTCTCTCTCTCTCTCTCTCTCTCTCTCTCTCTCTCTCTCTCTCGCTCTCTCTACAGTTCATGTGTTTTCAAACAGGCCAATCAACACCACTCAGCTTTGCTAACCTCCCTCTTGCTCTCTCCCTCCCACAGTCTCTGCTTTCAGTAGGTGGGTTTCTATTACCCTCCAAACTGTGCAAACACTTAATGGAAAGACAGTATTTTGAAAAAACTCAAATATCATAAAAACGCTGGGGTTTTTTTTGCACATGCACAAGGTGGTTTTTCAGTTGATCAGAAAAAGCCATATTTCACAAAACTGTAAAGGAAGCACTTTTGACATTCTAAAGTACACAACGCCGTACGTGTGGAAGGAGTAAAAGTAAACCCCATATTCTAATATTGCAGTAGCATCATCTCTTACAAGGTTTAACATGCCAAGATCACATGACGATGTGCATCGATAATTAACCCCTTAACGCCTATTGTCGCATATATGCTACAATATTTGACTCAAATGTGCAATATACCAAATTGACCAGTATGCCTGTTGTCGCAAATTTGCAACATACCATTATTATTATAACATTATAACAAAAATGATTACCAAAATACCAAAATTACTATTTATTTTTTGTGCAAAAGTGAAATGAATAATCTCATTATTTACCATCTACTTAAAGGCAAAAACACACACAAAACATTTTTTATATACAGCTATATAAATTCAGGCGTTAAGGGGTTAAATGAAATTAACAGTATTTTCCATTCAGCATACAGTTTATTCACAGTACAGAAAATATTAAACAACAAATGACCTTGTGCTTCTCCATCTCCTAGAGGTGATGTTTGTTGGCTTCATTCAATGTGTCAATTTCATCTAATGAATTAGTGTGCAACCTCCAACAAGAACAATGATTTTAAGGTTTAAAATGTAAATTAAATTAGCTGACTTAAAGTTAGCAGAATTAAATTTAGTGGAACTTAATTGATCTGCTAATGGTTTTCAAAGGCAGGTGAAAAGGTAATCCACTCACAAAAAAGTTAGCATTGCAGATTAGCAGTTAACGGATTAGCAGAAGTGTGCCCGTTACTGTCGTGTGGGGATCTGTGTCTCTTTTCACCCTTCCTTCTGTCACATCTCTGGTGTCTGTTTTCTGATCTGTTTTATGCTTTTACTTACATTTCTTCTCTAAAGTTTCTTCTCCATGTGACTTGTTTCCCTTGTTCTGCTAGTGAAAACTCTCCTCCATGTTAAGGTGCCCTGACACTTGCACGACTTTGATCCGTGCGCTTGCATGTACTTCACTATGATGATCCCACCCGCTGTGTTCCCAGTTGGACGCCATGCTTTGTTCCACTGGATGTCACACGTTGTGCGCTGGATGCTGCGCATATAAAATAATTTTTTCATAGCGGATTAATCATTTTCTGTTGGCGTTGGCTGTTGAAAAGGGCTATAATCGTTATAAGAATCACAGAGAAGCTTTTACTCTCTCGTGCGCGCTGAACAAGGTAGAGAACACATTTAGAACCGTCTACAAATGTAATTATTTAAAATATATGCTACAATGAAAGCAGTTAGTAGAATAATAGTTCCAAATTTGGATTCTACATGTTGAAAAATGTTTGATTTGACACAAAGATCAGTCTAATAGGAAATATACTTGCAATCTATTTGTGGAAAATCAAAATTTAGTCTATTTGTTGGTGGCCATCTTGAAAAAAAGCCGCCATGTTGAATTTTTGCGTGGCACGAACCATTTTCCAAAAGAGTGGCCCCAAGAGAGTATCTGTGCCAAATTTCATGCTTGTTTCACAAAGTGAAATGATTTTCTATTGAAAAGGTCTTTTATCTGCTGGAGTAAACATTTATATTGTAATGTAATGTAAAACAGTTGAATGTTCATTACTTCTTGTGTGCAGCTGTAAAAAGTACGTTTACGATAGATTTAACATCTTGTTATAATCGATCAGACGAGCTGCGCTCTGATGAGTTGCGCTGACGCAATCACTCGCACACACACACACACACAGTGTTTTTCAATTGTTTGCGTAATGTTCATGTGAAGTTCACATAGTTAATGTGTGATGGAGATTTTGAACATTTCAAAATTTTCTTTGCGTACTTGCACGAAGCTGCGCACACTTTACAACAGTTTACAAGTTTGAGACAAGTTTACTCTTGTGCACGGCAAAGTGCATGCAAGTGCTGGGATCAAAGTCGTGCAAGTGTCAGGTGGCCTTTAGTTATTCCTCATGCCTTTATTTTGACATCTGCTCTGTGTGTATTGTCAGTGGGTTTGCTTCTAGTCACTTGGGCTTGTAGTTTCCAGTGCACAGTTGTTTCATACACTATTTCACCATCCACAGTTTATGTTTATGTTCCAAATTTGTTTCACAGTTTCTAGCTGAGGACTGACTGCTTGTTCTAATAGATTACCCGTTTGCTGCTTCCCTCACAGGCACTGTTGCCTGACGGACTGTCTTTCTGTGTGCAGAACTCTCACCTGTGTCCTCAACTACTCTGTGTCTGTTCCTAACTAGATGATATGATGCACAAACACTTCCTATTGAGTATACTGACTTATCCAGCTACATCTGTGCTAAATAAAATGTCATTTTACCAAACACTGTTGTTCTCTGCTCTGGGGTCCTCAGCCCAGCCATTACACCTTTATTCTTTTTTTTCATTCCATCACCTATCTGCTAATACTCCCCTTTGCTGATGTCTACTTTTTATTTCAGTCGCTCCGGCATTTATAGAACACAGCATCATATCCACCAGCCCTCCATAAAAATGTGAAATTACTTCTCCCACGGGTAAAAAGAGAGACAGAGAGAGAACTCTAAATAGTGCTGTTTGTTTATCGTGTCTTTTAATGTGACAACCACAGAAGTGCTGGACAGCTATGTGACACCCAGCACTGCGAAGCAAACAGCTGTGATGTCATGATATATGAGCCGCTCTGTTGTCGTCTATAAATACTTTTGGCTCTAGCTTGCCTCTACTGGTGGTTGGCTCTCACTGCGGTATTGTATCACTTCCTGTTCCGGAGCACAGCGGTGTTTTGCTGTATCTGTTAGCTGTTTAATCTGCGCAGTTAGATTGATCTAGTTACCTAGATAACGATTTGCTTCACAGTGTAATCTTTACGTGCCTTAACTAAAGCACTCCCTCTGCTGAATCACCTCTAAATTATTTACACATTATTCACTTTGTGTGTTTTTAGGAATCCGCTAGCTTAGCGCAGCTACTAGCTCTTAGCCGGTTTAGCATGGCGGCTTCTCCTGTCTCTCCCGCACTTTTCTGCTCTGGGTGTGAAATGTTTAGTTATTCCTCGGCCTCCTTTAGCAGTAATGGTACTTGTAATAAGTGTAGCTTATTCGTAGCTTTGGAGGCCAGGCTGGGCGAATTGGAGACTCGCTCCGCACCGTGGAAAATTCTACAGCTAGCCAGGCCCCTGTAGTCGGTGCGGACCAAGGTAGCTTAGCCGCCGTTAGTTACCCTCTGGCAGATCCCGAGCAGCCGGGAAAGCAGGCCGACTGGGTGACTGTGAGGAGGAAGCGTAGCCCTAAACAGAAGCCGCGTGTACACCGCCAACCTGTTCACATTTCTAACCGTTTTTCCCCACTCGGCGACACACCCACCGAGGATCAAACTCTGGTTATTGGCGACTCTGTTTTGAGAAATGTGAAGTTAGCGACACCAGCAACCATAGTCAATTGTCTTCCAGGGGCCAGAGCAGGCGACACTGAAGGAAATTTGAAACTGCTGGCTAAGGCTAAGCGTAAATTTGGTAAGATTGTAATTCACGTCGGCAGTAATGACACCCGGTTACACCAATCGGAGGTCACTAAAATTAACATTGAATCGGTGTGTAACTTTGCAAAAACAATGTTGGACTCTGTAGTTTTCTCTGGGCCCCTCCCCAATCGGACCGGGAGTGACATGTTTAGCTGCATGTTCTCCTTGAATTGCTGGCTGTCTGAGTGGTGTCCAAAAAATGAGGTGGGCTTCATAGATAATTGGCAAAGCTTCTGGGGAAAACCTGGTCTTGTTAGGAGAGACGGCATCCATCCCACTTTGGATGGAGCAGCTCTCATTTCTAGAAATCTGGCCAATTTTATTAAATCCTCCAAACCGTGACTATCCAGGGTTGGGACCAGGAAGCAGAGTTGTAGTCTTACACACCTCTCTGCAGCTTCTCTCCCCTGCCATCCCGTCATTACCCCATCCCCGTAGAGACGGTGCCTGCTCCCAGACCACCAATAACCAGCAAAAATCTATTTAAGCATAAAAATTCAAAAAGAAAAAATAATATAGCACCTTCAGCTGCACCACAGACTAAAACAGTTAAATGTGGTCTATTAAACATTAGGTCTCTCTCTTCTAAGTCCCTGTTGGTAAATGATATAATAATTGATCAACATATTGATTTATTCTGCCTTACAGAAACCTGGTTACAGCAGGATGAATATGTTAGTTTAAATGAGTCAACACCCCCGAGTCACACTAACTGCCAGAACGCTCGTAGCACGGGCCGAGGCGGAGGATTAGCAGCAATCTTCCATTCTAGCTTATTAATTAATCAAAAACCCAGACAGAGCTTTAATTCATTTGAAAGCTTGACTCTTAGTCTTGTCCATCCAAATTGGAAGTCCCAAAAAACAGTTTTATTTGTTGTTATCTATCGTCCTACTGGTCGTTACTGTGAGTTTCTCTGTGAATTTTCAGACCTTTTGTCTGACTTAGTGCTTAGCTCAGATAAGATAATTATAGTGGGCGATTTTAACATCCACACAGATGCTGAGAATGACAGCCTCAACACTGCATTTAATCTATTATTAGACTCAACTGGCTTTGCTCAAAATGTAAATGAGTCCACCCACCACTTTAATCATATCTTAGATCTTGTTCTGACTTATGGTATGGAAATTGAAGACTTAACAGTATTCCCTGAAAACTCCCTTCTGTCTGATCATTTCTTAATAACATTTACATTTACTCTGATGGACTACCCAGCAGTGGGGAATAAGTTTCATTACACTAGAAGTCTTTCAGAAAGCGCTGTAACTAGGTTTAAGGATATGATTCCTTCTTTATGTTCTCTAATGCCATATACCAACACAGTGCAGAGTAGCTACCTAAACTCTGTAAGTGAGATAGAGTATCTCGTCAATAGTTTTACATCCTCATTGAAGACAACTTTGGATGCTGTAGCTCCTCTGAAAAAGAGAGCTTTAAATCAGAAGTGCCTGACACCCGTGGTATAACTCACAAACTCGCAGCTTAAAGCAGATAACCCGTAAGTTGGAGAGGAAATGGCGTCTCACTAATTTAGAAGATCTTCACTTAGCCTGGAAAAAGAGTCTGTTGCTCTATAAAAAAGCCCTCCGTAAAGCTAGGACATTTTACTACTCATCACTAATTGAAGAAAATAAGAACAACCCCAGGTTTCTTTTCAGCACTGTAGCCAGGCTGACAAAGAGTCAGAGCTCTATTGAGCCGAGTATTCCTTTAACTTTAACTAGTAATGACTTCATGACTTTCTTTGCTAATAAAATTTTAACTATTAGAGAAAAAATTACTCATAACCATCCCAAAGACGTATCGTTATCTTTGGCTGCTTTCAGTGATGCCGGTATTTGGTTAGACTCTTTCTCTCAGATTGTTCTGTCTGAGTTATTTTCATTAGTTACTTCATCCAAACCATCAACATGTCTATTAGACCCCATTCCTGCCAGGCTGCTCAAGGAAGCCCTACCATTATTTAATGCTTCGATCTTAAATATGATCAGTCTATCTTTATTAGTTGGCTATGTACCACAGGCTTTTAAAATGGCAGTAATTAAACCATTACTTAAAAAGCCATCACTTGACCCAGCTATCTTAGCTAATTATAGGCCAATCTCCAACCTTCTTTTTCTCTCAAAATTTCTTGAAAGGGTAGTTGTAAAACAGCTAACTGATCATCTGCAGAGGAATGGTCTATTTGAAGAGTTTCAGTCAGGTTTTAGAATTCATCATAGTACAGAAACAGCATTAGTGAAGGTTACAAATGATCTTCTTATGGCCTCAGACAGTGGACTCATCTCTGTGCTTGTTCTGTTAGACCTCAGTGCTGCTTTTGATACTGTTGACCATAAAATTTTATTACAGAGATTAGAGCATGCCATAGGTATTAAAGGCACTGCACTGCGGTGGTTTGAATCATATTTATCTAATAGATTACAATTTGTTCATGTAAATGGGGAATCTTCTTCACATACTAAGGTTAATTATGGAGTTCCACAAGGTTCTGTGCTAGGACCAATTTTATTCACTTTATACATGCTTCCCTTAGGCAGTATTATTAGACGGCATTGCTTAAATTTTCATTGTTACACAGATGATACCCAGCTTTATCTATCCATGAAGCCAGAGGACACACACCAATTAGCTAAACTGCAGGATTGTCTTACAGACATAAAGACATGGATGACCTCTAATTTCCTGCTTTTAAACTCAGATAAAACTGAAGTTATTGTACTTGGCCCCACAAATCTTAGAAACATGGTGTCTAACCAGATCCTTACTCTGGATGGCATTACCCTGACCTCTAGTAATACTGTGAGAAATCTTGGAGTCATTTTTGATCAGGATATGTCATTCAAAGCGCATATTAAACAAATATGTAGGACTGCTTTTTTGCATTTACGCAATATCTCTAAAATTAGAAAGGTCTTGTCTCAGAGTGATGCTGAAAAACTAATTCATGCATTTATTTCCTCTAGGCTGGACTATTGTAATTCATTATTATCAGGTTGTCCTAAAAGTTCCCTGAAAAGCCTTCAGTTAATTCAAAATGCTGCAGCTAGAGTACTAACGGGGACTAGAAGGAGAGAGCATATCTCACCCATATTGGCCTCTCTTCACTGGCTTCCTGTTAATTGTAGAATAGAATTTAAAATTCTTCTTCTTACTTATAAGGATTTGAATAATCAGGTCCCATCTTATCTTAGGGACCTCATAGTACCATATCACCCCAATAGAGCACTTCGCTCTCAGACTGCAGGCTTACTTGTAGTTCCTAGGGTTTGTAAGAGTAGAATGGGAGGCACAGCCTTCAGCTTTCAGGCTCCTCTCCTGTGGAACCAGCTCCCAATTCGGATCAGGGAGACAGACACCCTCTCTACTTTTAAGATTAGGCTTAAAACTTTCCTTTTTGCTAAAGCTTATAGTTAGGGCTGGATCAGGTGACCCTGAACCATCCTTTAGTTATGCTGCTATAGACTTAGACTGCTGGGGGGTTCACATGATGCACTGAGTGTTTCTTTCTCTTTTTGCTCTGTATGCACCACTCTGCATTTAATCATTAGTGATTGATCTCTGCTCCCCTCCACAGCATGTCTTTTTCCTGGTTCTTTCCCTCAGCCCCAACCAGTCCCAGCAGAAGACTGCCCCTCCCTGAGCCTGGTTCTGCTGGAGGTTTCTTCCTGTTAAAAGGGAGTTTTTCCTTCCCACTGTCGCCAAGTGCTTGCTCACAGGGGGTCGTTTTGACCGTTGGGGTTTTTACGTAATTATTGTATGACCTTGCCTTACAATATAAAGCGCCTTGGGGCAACTGTTTGTTGTGATTTGGCGCTATATAAATAAAATTGATTGAAATACGGAGCATCAGTTGGTGAATATTGCAGGTATGCACCACCAGAGACATTATTTCACCATGTAGTGGATGAGATCACAAACGTGCAACAGTGAATTAGGTGAGTGCAAAGGCGCCAGCTACATTTAATTTCAGGCAAGATTTAAGCAGGTAAAAGTCACAGAATTTTGGACAAAAACTGCCAAATTAGATTTAAAAAGTTTGGAAAATACATCTGTCATGCACAATGCTAAACATATGTTTGACCTGTAGTGTTCTCTCTTTTATACATTATCCTTGTAACTGTGCTTTGTTTTTCTCTTCTCATCATGGAGAATCTGCAAGTGTCACATTGTACACAAATGACACCTGGTTGGATCTGCGATGTGGTGAATGTAAAACTGTCTTACAGAGGCAGGTATTGTCCCTCTAACTATGCTAGATCTGTGAAATAGTTTTGCAGAACACTATCACTTAACTGTTTGTAGCTTTTCAAACCAGCAAGCTATAAATCTGCACCACATGCTTCCATGACCAGATGATATCTCATCACAAAGTGTATCATAATACACTCTTTGATGAAAGGACCACACAGCCGCACCTAGCTGCAATGTCATAGATTCTTTAATCCCCTTTGAAGATTTGCAAAATTTATTATTATTGTGGTTCCAATTTGATGTATGAAGCACTTTTGTTTTGTCTATCTGCTGCATTAATAGGGTCAGGCTATCTATCTAACCAAAAGATAGAAATCAGGTCATCCATGAGCAGAACACAGCTTGAGCATCACATGATGAATGAATGAACTCCTTATTCCATACAATTTTCCAGTTGCTCCGGACTATAAATACCAATTGGGGTATGCTTTACGCCACATACGATTTTCCACTGTCACGAAAGGTACGGCGATCAGGCAAGATGCAGAATGGATGGGCCAGGCTGTAGTTCCACTGTAACACACTACTGTCAGACTGCGTGCACTGCTGAATCTTTTTAGTGAAACACTGCTTCAAACATATGAGCTTGATTAAGTGGAATAACAGCAGCTGAGTGCATGTTTTTCATTTCATTTTTTTTATTTTTGCAGAGAAAGTCTGAGAGATGATACCGACGAGATGAGCAGCGGGACCAGAAAAGCAGATGATAGGAGGAGACGAGAGGTGACGTGATTGACAGTGCAGTCTGACAGGCTTGTGCAAAGCTAACCTTACGGGGCCGACTCCAGCAGAGCTGTTAGCTCACACATTACCCCCTGTGACTGCTGAACGGGTAAACTGACAAATTCCATGTCCTTCGGTTTCAGCACCGGCAAACTGCTGACCCACATGCAATTAAACTGCATCCACAGAGGCGCGTTACGCCACCATGTACAGTAGCATATGAATGCGCACGTGTTAGTCTGTGTGAGAAGGGAGCGACGAGCAGCGTGCAGGAAAGAGAAGCCGAGAGATTCACAAAGAGTGAGCGCCATTCAATCTGTTCAGTAAGCCATGAAATGGTATCTGTGTCATTAGGGAGAGCAAAAAAATATATGTGAGCCACTCTGCCCTCCACTCCCCTTGTCTTTGGCACTCCAAAAGCACATTTGTATGATGTGAAAAGATGCAACCAGATGCTTTACAACACAAACCAAATTAACTATAAAAACATTTAAGATTGAGGCGTGTATCTTGGGAAGGGGGAGGTAACCGCTTATGGGGTGTGTCCACCCACATATTTACAGAGGGCAAACTCTCAGTGTAAATCAGTGCTGGGTGCAAAAGGGGCTGGACTCAGTTACCCAATTAACCACTGGCGTGTTGTTGGCATAACATAACATAACATCAGCCGAACGGAGTGGCACCAAGGGGAAAATCGCCAGTGTTGAAAAATGAAGTCAATGTTGAAGTGCCAAACCTTGCAGATGTTTGACTGGGCACTTCTAGGCCGGCTCAGAAAAGCTAGGCAATCCCCACAGACCCCCATGTTAAAATCTCCAGCTTTATAGCAGAAATATTATAATAAAAATATAAGCCTGGTATAAAAACAGTTTTGGCCTCTATAGCTAGTTTCCCCATTCATGACAACTGTAACAGGGCAAGGCAGAGAGCAAAATGATTCATAATTTTAAGTCATAAAATAATGAATAACAAATGGCGTGGTCATTTTGAGTGACAGGCAGTATGGGCCAATGGGACCACACCCCTGCTAGCTGTTTTTTTTTTTTGCTAATAGTGGCTGCTAACTGCTGTGGAATCGAATGTGTTTGCCCTTTATGAGCATTTTATTATAAATATCTGACACACTATTGTTTGCTGTGCAGTTACCTGTACGGCCGGACCATCAAGGAACGGCATTCCTGTCTTCTTCATGGTTTTATTAAGGCCCCATTAAAAAAAAGCCATGAGTATATCATCCCCGTCTGCATGCCGAAATCGGTCTCCATCAATTTTTTATTTATTTATTTTTTGTGGCGAATTTCATTGACGCAGGTACAGGTGGTGCAAGAACTGGTACGTCCACTAGGCACGGCCCGAGATGGCTGAAGTTTACTGAGCCGGGCCCTGAACTTGCTGCTTGACAATGGAGGTAGCTTGGATGCTAAGTACAACGGCTGCAAGGTGAGTGTTTCCTCTGGGAGTTGTAACTCTGTGCTGACATATTCTCTTCCGTGTGCCTTCTGGCAAACTGTAGCTGAAATTTCACATAGTTAGCCCAGTGATTGCATAATCCAAGGTGAGGCACAGCTGGCTGCTGCCTCACCGCACGTCTCTTCTCAGTATTTGAAGGGCAAATGTGAAAATTCAGCGATTTTGAATAAAAAATAATCTAAAACTGGCTAAGTTAAAACTTTATAGTACAAATCACTGAATAAATATAACCAATTAATTTATTTTTTCATTTTACATTTTTTTTTCTTTCCATGAGGAGGTCAGATGACCTGGTCAGGTGACGTGAGGTCAGGTGAGGCACACAGATGACCAGGATCCCTTGAACAGTATAATGATTTAATTTGATGTCACACTGCCCTACTGCTACACTTTAAACATAAGAAACACACACACACACACACACACACACACACACACACACACACACACACACACACACACACACACACACACACACACACACAGACTCCACACAATGTACAAAGGGGTATTATTTGTATGTACTGCACATTCTCACTCCCAACTCTGGTAACACCCCCCGAAAAAAAAAAAATTCTCATCTCTTAATGTCTATACTCTACATGATGCTCAGCGGCTTCTTCTACCCTTTTTTCTTCTGTGTTTTGCACTTTATTGTTCCGCCCTCCAGCCTAAACTATACAATAAAACTACCTGGAATTGGTAGACAATGAATGAGTATGTGAAGTACACTGAAACAAGGTTGACGTGCGCACACACAGGTCAGGTTAAACAGAAGTACACTGTGTAACCAGACATGCAGATAAACACAATGGCACTGTCAAACACAGCAACCAAATGAAAACAACTTGACACCTGACTATTACTAAAACAACTAAATAAACTGAGAGACAGGCAGCAGGGAAACAGATACACTCATTCATCACTCTGTGTATTTGTGTGTTTGAGTGCTTACTACTGCGTGTCACAGTGAGGGTAAAGAGTACCAAAGAACACAAAGCATGTGCTTGTGGTCAAAAATGAACACAGAGCGCAAGCTCCATTCCACACGGGTACTATTGGGCACAGCGAGCGTGCAAACTGCTGTCTGAAAAGCTTTCACACAAATTTAATTGCGATCTAGAGAATGCGTGGACAAAGTCAGTCCTTTCACTGCACGCATGCCTGTTTGCAACGCGCTCGAACAACGTCAGACGCTGTTGCCTCTGGACAAGCGGACACAAAAACACAGACCTTCAAGCCTGTAGAGTTGTGATATTTCTGCACAGGTCTGATGATTCAATTCAAGACATCAATTCACAACAGTCATCTCAAAGGTGCGTGTTATACGATGTAGTTGACTGCGCTTCTGCCTTTGAGACTGTCAGGAGGGAGAAACGGCTGCAGGACGACGAGCCAGACAAATACAAAGAAAAAACACGAGTGCAATAAGAACTCACAACATATTGCATCTAGAAGGGAACTGGCTGGAGAGCGAGAGAGAGAGAGAGAGAGAGAGAGAGAGAGAGAGAGAGAGAGAGAGAGAGAGAGATGGCGAGAGGTCATCCCTGGGTAATTTGTTTTGGTCTTCTCAGAGCGCAGACACACAGGGAGCAGGTAAACCAATTACAGTGTGACATGAATCACTAAGACCTACAGGCAGCCTGCGTAACCAGGCAGCCAAACAGCCAACCAAGCACCGGCCACACCACCCAGTCGCATTCCTCACTTTGCCGTGATGATTGCACATCTGGATAGAACTGATAAAAGAGAAAACAACCATAATTGCCCTGCGGCTTCAACGCTGAGTGACCTCACGAAAATTTTTAACATCTATCTCCACTGAATTTGGCTGCTCTTCTGAAGAATTACTTCATAGTGCACGGCAAAAACTGCAGACTGCACCGCAGACGATGAGGAAGAAATGGCCCGACAAACATAGACATCTTCAATAAATCAAACTTGATCTGTGTGTTCCACTCCTTCAATCCCATCTCACTTTTGAGCCACAAGCAGTAATGTTACAGCTCCTTTAAATCTACAGTGTGTAGTAAGGGGTGGGACGATCAGGTCAAAGGTCAAGCAATTTATCGATCTCTGCCATGTATGGACTGACTCTCGTTAATCGAACACAGAATTTCCACTGCCCCTTCCACATCCCCAGACCGCCTGATGTTTATTCCCACTGCTCTGGTACATTGTCAAACAGAAAACAAACTGCATGGTATTTTAATTTTAGCTTAAATGGGAGCGGTATGAAGAGATCTGGGCAGCCAAATATGTGTGTGGCTGTGGATCAGTCACACATGCGTGCTGCACGCAGACGACAGACAAATTATCTGCAGGCAGTCATCTTGACATCATACGGCAACATTAAAATTAACACTATTCACTAGTTGTTCTATGACTTTGTCACAGCTCACACGCGTAAAATATAAAAACTAAAACTGAAAAAAGTCACATGACTGCTGTCGGGTCAGAAGTGACTTTGCCGTTCTGCACGTTTATCCAAACTGACATGGAACGCTATGATTTGGATTACACCAAACAAAAAGCTGTCTTAAGTGTATATAATAAAATGTTTGACAGGAGGTGTGCACGGGAAGTGCAGTGAAAACATAAACAAAATGTGCTCAGACACACACACACACACACACACACACACACACACACACACACACACACACACACACACACACACACACACACACACACACACACACACACACACAGTGGTGGGCACAGATAACCAAAAATTTAGCTACGATAAATGCTAATCAGCTAAGTGAAAAGTTATAATGCTAAACCAATAAACTGCCAAAAAATTTATCGGTAGCTACAGCTCGACAATAACTTTCAATTTTGTCTTCCATACACTCTCAGCTACTAACAAGTCGATTTAGAATTTAGATAGCTTTTAACAGAATCAAAGGCAACCACAAACAAACAGCCAATGAGTCAGCGTTTCTACATTTGTGCATCCTGCCCACTGCTGTAGGAAAGCACCATTTACCTTGACAGCATACAGTGGTCAAGCCATGAGGCAGAGGTGAAATGGAAAGCAGGGTTGACTTATGGATTTGATTTATAAATCAAATTAATCTGGATAGAATAAATACATTAATGTAAACTCTTAAAATGTACAAAGTGATATATAATATATATCTGTTAATTTTTAAACTAATGCACTAATTCTGAAGATTTGAACATTAACACACAGATGCCCAAAGGGATTATGGGTAAGTTTAGCCTCCGCTCATACTGATTGGTTGACTAATTCATTCTATGTAAAAAACAACACAGGTGAATCAATACAATGTGTGTTGGTGTTTACAAATAAATGCGCTTTTGTAAAATATGTATTTTTTTCCATTTGTGTAAAAACAACAACAAAAACAAAAAAACAAAAAGGCATTTGTAAAACCGAAAGGTCTGTTAAATTGTGATTCAGGCTGTGTGATATAACCAGCGTCAAAATGCATAGAATACTGCCATCTACTGGCCACCCATTATATCACAGTGTTGTCAACTGCAGGATTTTAAAATTATCTGAAGGTTTCCAAAACCTGAGACACCACACATGCTGTGCACATACACAAACAGAAAGAAAGTTGAATAGAGTTTGGAATAAAACAGTTGTGCCTCACCTGACTGATGCCTTAACATGCAGCAGCACACCTGCAGGAAAACCAGACCTTTTGGGCTACTGTATCAACATGGCACTGCAACATGGCGGCCTCCATGAGGAGGCTAGCTCCCATGTAGATATGAAGGGTTCATTCTAAGTTCAAGAAAACGTATCAATTTGTTCTTTCTGGTAAAGCCCCTTTCACATTGACGTATTTATAGAGCTGCATATTGCAGCGTTATGTTTCATTTAAATAAATTAAATTTAAATACACCCAAAATGCACGCGTACTCAGCCTTTTTTGGTGTTCGTTTCATACTTGCAGCTGCGTGTGTTCGCTCACACAGTCGCGTGTACCATGCCGCTATTAAACCAGTTCAGTGCTATTTTCTGCCTCTGTGGAAGTGTGGTCTGTTCTCTACTGCAGGTGTGGTGCATCAACATTATTATTATTATTATTATTATTTTGTCTTGGTGGATCACTTTCATCGTGTACAGATGCTGCTGAGTCTGGCTGTGGTAAAGGCTGCCCTGAACGAAACACTGTGACTCATTAAACTTTTAAACCTCCGGTTGCTCCGATCAGGTCCGCTGATTTGATCAGACCTGATCGATCAGGGCGTTTGATAAGCGCACCGACATGCAGCGAGTGCGCTTTTATTTTAATGTCACAGGTTCGATCAGACACAGAGAGAGAGAGAGAGAGAGAGAGAGAGAGAGAGAGAGAGAGAGAGAGAGAGAGAGAGAGAGAGAGTGAGCGACCGACCTGCTGTTTCTGTTGTGTTTCTGGATTTCTGAGTTGAAGTTCGATTCCCTGTTCTGATCACACACAGGCGCTGTGGGCTGTGTGATCATGTTTTCAGCTGATTCCTCTGGATTCACACACTCAGTTTTTGGTTGTGTACAGAAGCGCAGTGTTGCACAGACTTGCATGCAGTAATGCTGTGCTGCACAGACTTACTTCAAACTGTGTCCAGCGCTCTACGCCGAAGAAAATTAAACATGTTTAATTTCTTCCATCCTATGCGCATAGCCCTCAACATACTCCTGCATAGAGAGCAAAAACTTGACGTAGAGTTGCTAAAAGTGGGCGTAGAACTGCTCAGGTCAGTGTAGACGATACGCTGCAATGAGCAGCTCTACGAATAAGCCAATGTGAAAGGGGCTTAACAATTACACATTAATAACGAATAATAATGGTTATGAACGTTAGATTCCATTAATCAACACCCTTAAATCCTATACTGTTGCTTTCTAGACAAACACGTTTAGGTTTTGGTTCCCAATGGATGTCAAAGCACAGTTGCATATTTGGAAGGAGGCGCAAAGTACTTACGTGACAAAGACTTAAGCAATTACTTTAATTTCCTTAATCGCCCAATGGCTGTCAAAATGATGCCGTGTGGGCCCTTAGCCACATAGCCAGTGGCTACAGAACAGAGAAGTAGGAATCAACTTGTAAATAAACAATCAGCTCTGTCTTTTTCATTGCAGCAACATCTCTAATCCTCCAATTGATGTTAAACTGACAGGAGCATCATGAAAATCCGCCCAGCATCAGAAAAAGAAGAAAATGAAGTTGATAAGGAGAAGGATTGGATGGGATTAGGTATCGCCCTGGCACTTGGTTTTATTTGATGTGGCCTTGGTGCTGGTTGTAGATTCAGTAGGGGTAAATATTTTATGAAAGGTGTTATGGTGTTGGGTTTGCTGGTGACAGAGGCTCTTCTGAGGGAGTACCTAATAAAGACAACAGCAGACAGGTTTTCCAGCATTGCCGTGGCACTGGTTTGGCACAAGGAGCCAGTCGCTTTCACCATGTTTACTGAAGTGCCCGTTAGCTCAGCGGGCACAGACAGGGCTTCGCTTGACTCGTGCATTCACAGGGTAGCAGTGAGCTTTGCAGAGATGCTGCTCCTTGAAATTAATAAGGGTCTCAGACCCGCTCCCTGACAGCCACTAACTGGCCATTTGCACCGTCTGGCTCCACTGGAAAAGACGCTCCCTGCTCACACTCATGAACCCTTCACTCTGTCTATCTGCACAATTTCCTAGTTTTCTTTCCTCCATCTTTATTGTCTTCCTTCCATCGCCACCCTCTTCATCTTGCTCCCCTCCTCTCTTTCCACCCTGCCTCCTCCTTGTTCCCTCCCCTCCCGCCTCCTCGTCTTTTCTTTCCTCGCTCTCCATTCCTTTGGCCCTAAAACCAGCCCCTCGGCCGCCCGCTCGCGCTCACTCAGATGGCTGTTACCATGACAACCCTGTTCTTTCAGCTCTCGCAAAATAATGAAGACAATGTGTTTTCCATTTAGATGAGTTTTCTGGCGCAGTGGGGAGATATGGAGTGTCCATCTTGCCTCCTCTTTCATTGCAAAGGAAATGTAATAAAAAAAAAGGGTTTGTAACCTCTCCCCGCTCTCTTTCTCTGATGCTCTCTCACTTTCTGTGCACACATGCACAAGTTAGGCTACTGTGTAAAGTGGCGTGGTGGTTTAGTGAGCTCAATTTTTTTTTTTCCGCGGTGCAGAGAATAGCCGTGGCAGCTTCCCTCTGGCTGGTGTCGCAACAAAGTGCATTAGCAGCAGCAAAACAAACATAGCATGCTTCCTGCGACTGTCATGTCAGCGCAAACAGATGAGTGACAGTTATATAAGTTCATAGAAGCTCTGTTAGCACATTCTCATTAGGAGGCATCAACTAACGAAGCTTTCTCACAATCCTTTGGTGTCAGTAGACCAAGATAAATGTTACACGCCAATTCCACAGGGCACCATTCTATTATGATTCCCCACAATTCACATAAAGTGTGAAAACGGGATGAAACGGCTTACTCCAGCATGTCCCCTATCATGCTGGCTCATAAAGTGCAGACCTGGCAACTGGCTGGCTTATAAAGGGCATACCTGGCAACTTGCTTGAAAGAAAAAGTAAAGCTGTGTCCGGCTTCCTTCTTAGCCAGAAGTGCAACAAACGCTGCTTTTCTTCAAATTTTTATCCTGAAGGAAGACAATCTAAGTATCAAGCTATACTTATGAGGACTGCCCCGTTTAAACATGTTTTAACATGACTGAAGCTGTTAAGACTACAAGCAGCCAAACCTGGGCACATAATGATGCAGAGTTCGTGAATCGGGACAGCTCAAAAATTTCACCCCGATTTCAAAACAGGTGCCAATGATGGCCGTAACTACTGCATATACAAAGTTTGTTCAAGATTGACAAAAGATGGATCAAGAAATTACTGTGATGCTTCAAAACGCTCCCGATGTGCTATCCGGGATGAAACGGGAAGGATCAGCTCTCTGTGGAATAGGGGTATTAGATGTCACAAAACTGCACCATTTAGTAAGTAAAAAGTTTAATTTATTTATACAGCATCTTTCAAGATACGATCACAAAGTGCTTTGCAGTAAAATAAAAGCACAAAGATTAAAAGCAGCAACAACACAACACTAGATGAAAGCAATCCTGTACAAATGGGTCTTGAGCTTTTCCTTAAAAGCTCCAACAGAGTGCACGGAGCACAGATGTAACTGGCAATGCATTCCATAGCTTGGAAGCTACCACCCCAAATGCGCAGTCTCCTTTGGTTCTCAACCTAAACCTTTGATCAACCAACAAGTTCTGGTCTGAGGACCTTAAAGACTTGCTTGGAGCATAAGGGTGTATGAGTTCAATGATGCAGGGTGGCATCTGACCATACAGACCTCTGAAAGTTATCACCAATACTTTAAACTGTAGTCTCAATTGAATGGGGAGCCAATGCAGGGAGGACAGAATTGGTAGTATGTGGGACCTCTTGGAAGACCTACTAAGAAGCATTGCAGCCGCATTCTGTACCATTTGTAAGCAGTCCAGAGAGGACTTGCGGAGGCTAAAGAACAGTGAGTTACAATAATCCAGGCGCGAGGAAACAAAGGAGTGGATAATCATCTCCAGCTCGGCTCTGGGCACAGTGCTACCATGGCAGGTAATATTCCAAAGGTGGAAAAATTAGGACTGAACAAAACAGGTAATGTGTGTCCAAATTGAGAGCATGGTCAAACAAAACACCCAAATTTCTGACTGCTGAGCGAACAAAGGAGGACAGAGGAACAAGGTTCCTAACCACTGAGGGAACAAACTCCTCAGGGGTACAATCAAGGAACAATTACCCACCATCTAGCCTGTTATGGCCTCAACACAGTTCTGAAGGACGGATACCCTAGTAACATTTTGAGGAGTAAATGAAATGTACAACTGGATGTCACCTGCATAACAGTGATAGGAGACTTCATCAAAAGAGCTCAAAATGTGTCTAAGTGGGAGCAAATAGAATGCAAATAAAACAGGTTCCAGAACAGAACCTTGGGGCACACCGCAGGACAGGGAGACAGAAGAGGATGTATAATCGGCTGCAGCAACAGAGAAACTCCTGTTAGAAAGATGAGATAAAAACCAATCTAGGGCTGACCCAGATATGCCCACCCATGTTCTTAGTCTCTCAATTAAAACATCATGATCAGCTGTATTGAAAGCTGCAGACAGATCCAAAAGTACAAATACCAAGTGTTCACCTGTATCTCTGCGCATTAAAATGTCATTTGAAACTCTAAGCAGAGCTGTTTCTGTGGAGTGCAAGTGACGGAATTCAGACTGAAATTTGTCAAGAATATTGTACTCAGCTAAAACCTCATTGAGTTGTTTGACGACTACTTTTCTAAAAGTTTTGGAAATGAATAAAAGGCAATTTTGAAATCAGTCTAACGTTTTAAAGAGGCAAAGGGTCAGCATTAGGCATTTTTTAAAGAGGATGATTAACAGTCTGTTTAAAATACTGAGGGACACAGTCAGAGGTCAGTGATCTGTTGATTATTGATAAGACACAGGGCCCAATGGTATGGATAACCTTTTTAAATAAAGAGATGGGGACAATATTGAGTGGGCAAGAGGAAGGTTTCATCCTGTGAACCAGACCAGTGAGCTCTTTCAGTGATATTGATGTGAAACTGTCCAGTACTGACGGCCGAGTGAGACATGGGACAGGAGAAGGAAGAGAGGCATTTATGTTTTCCCTGGATTTTACTGATAAAACAGGACAAAACGTTCTTACAGTCTTCGTTAGACTGAATGGTTGCAGCAGGAGATGCAGGTGTAATAATAACTGATTATGTCAAATAAAATATTTGGATTACATGATTCCGTTCTGTTAAAAAATAGTTTAGAAAAATAAACAGCCCTCGCATCTTTCACCATATTGTTAAAAGAAATTAAAAGCTCCTTTAAATGAAGGAGATGGACCTGTATCTTTGTAAATTTTTTACATACGCTGCACTTCCCAAGAGGTTCTCGTAAAGCTGTGAATACTGTCATTCATCCAGGGGGAGGAGCTATTCAAAGGAGCGTGTCTGGTTTTAAAAGAAGCCACTCTGTCTAAAATAGACAGGCAATGATGACTGAAAGAATTAACTCAAATATTTACATCAACTGAAATAAAAATCTCATCAAGATTAAAAGCAGCAGAAAAATGCATCTGTAGAAGATATGCCAGGACACCACCGCCAAGACAGTTATATAAATAATTGCAATACTTACATACGCAATTACATAACAAATAATGAAAATGAATGTCCATGTAACACAGAGTGACACATTGGTCTGTGTGCTGAACGGAAAGGGGGGCGTGTTTGCTCACAGCCACGCCTCTGGACATCCCAGCTGGAGGACACATTCCGTGTTTGGAAGGACATGAACTTACAATATTCCTCCTTGAGGAGTGTGTCTCTGCCTGCTGTCCTCATGTGGAAATATATAAAACATCTTTCGCCTTTGGACCGGGCTGCAGAGGCTGGACACAGCACACCTCCTCCATGTGCTTATTGATTTCAGGTATTTTTCTGCATTGATTACAGGCCAGCGATGGTAGCACAGTGGTAAAGTTTCTGTCTGGTAATCAGAGCTTACGGGTTTGAATCCCGTGAGTGACTTTTTTTTTTAACCAGGGTTATTTAACAGCGGGGTTCTGTATTGCGTCCCCTTTTATGTATTATTTATATCAACCCAGTTATATTCACTAATTGTACAGCTGGTCTTTATTTTATTGTTCTCCACATCAGCGGCGCAATGTGGTGCAGCTGCTCAGACTGCGTTCCTGTTCGAAAGACACAGTCACGTGCACAAACCGTCGCAGCGGCATTGTGCACGCCTGACCGTCGGCTTGATGTTTATGTGGCTCACTCATATGAGCTGTTTCGTCGTGAGTCACCCTGAGTTGTGCTTATTCGCACTACGTATGAAGGGGCCCTTAACGTTGGCATAGATCCATTCATTTGCCAGTGTTAGCCAACTAAATGATGCCATAGGTTTCACAGTAAAGCCCTCACTGTGTAGCAGCTTTGACACATACAATATTGTATATTGTTTAAAGTACTGAATCCCCCAAAAATATGCTTTATAGCAGCTTTACACATGTCACTTATTGCCTGCAGCAAAAAGGGGCAAAAAAGAAGCATAAGTATCCAACTCTCAAATTGCTTTTGTTATTTTTACAATGCATTTTCTAGAAATGTTAGGTATTGTGGCGGAGAAGTGATTCATAAAGTTGTTTCCAAAGTAGAAGGTTCCTGGTACAAGACCACCTGTACCCAGTCTCTATGTAATGTAAAACTGTGTCAGGAAGGGTGCCCAGTGTGAAACTTTCAACAAGAAGATCCACTGTGGAGACCGTGAACAAAAAAGGGAGAAGATGAAAGGACTTACTTTATGTTCTGGAGATGTCAATGGCTCTCAGTATTTTCCCTGTATACACTGGTAGAGTAAACCCTGAACACTGTTTCATTTTGATCTGACACTCTTGAAAAAGACCAGCATTCACAATTTCTACATTTTTGACAATACATTAGGAGACTACTTTCAGATTGTAGGAATGAAAAGTGGCAAGATCCTCTTCCCTTTATGCTAACAAACACAACAATCTCAACAATCTGAACGTTCGGTCTGAGCTTAAGCGATGGATCTTCACAGATTGAAAACTACCTTCACGCTTCAATGAAAAAATTGACGAAGGTGGTCTAACCTGATGGAGTGCTCCCTGTGTCACAACTGGGTTCTGACAATAATAAACTGTGGACATTTTAAGGGTCATAGTGATATTTTCATAGCATTATCCTTGATTGTGCAAATGAATGCCATGACAACTAAGAGCTTTCATTCTTTGGCTGTAGTGGATTTATTATGGAGTTAAAATTGTCTCATTAATATTTGTAAATGCACACAGGGTGATCTACAAATAATCATTGATTTGCAAATGTGTTCAGATATCCACAAATGCAAATTTCATATTTGTAACTTGTAAATTGGTCTTTGCAAATAATGTTGTATTTGCAAATATAAAAGTTAATTTGTAAAAAAAAAAAAAAAAAAATTACATTTGTAAAACTGGAAACTGTATTTGTGAATTGAGTTTCAGCATTTGTGGATCACCAATTACACGCATTCATCGCTTTCCTCTGTGACGTCATTTTGAGACATTCTTTTCGCGAACAGATCCACAAACAAATGCAGACTGATTCACAAATACACACGCACACTGGATATCCACTAGATGGCAGTGTGGTTCCATTCATTGACGTGGCAAGCTGAATTATTTTTTAAAATGATGTGTCCGCGGATTTCATCATGGGAAAGGGGGCGGAGGGTGTTAGTGTTGTACTCTTTAACGCAGTGGTTCAAGTAAGCGTATTAAACAGCACTGCACCTGTGCGTGCTCCGTGACACAGACATGCTGCAAAATTCTTCTTTTAAAAACTTGAAAGTTCTAAAAGTTGCTACATTTCGCTAAGCTTCGCACAGGAGCCACACAGCGTCACCGCAGCAACCAACCAGTCCCGCTTTACAACAACTGTCGCAACAGCCAGGCTCCGCGGATCCGAGGAAACTGATTTGTATCTGTAACACACAGATCAGTGTCCGCGGACTTATAAAACTTGCATTATGTCGTAAAAAAAAAAAAGAACACTTTGCGATAAGCATTTTAAATACTCAGTAATGATCACGATTAAAGAGTCATCCGGGAGCATATAGTTTCAGCCACATCAATGAATGGAACCACACTGCCATCTAGTGGATATCCAGTGTGAATCAGTCGGCATTTGTTTGTGGATCTGTGTTCGCGAAAAGAATGTCTCAAAATGACGTCGCAGAGGAAAGCGATGAATGCGTGTAATTGTTGATCCACAAATGCTGAAACTCAATTCACAAATACAATTTCCAGTTTTACAAATGTAATTTTTTTTCACAAATTAAGTTTTATATTTGCAAATACAAAATTATTTGCAAAAACCAATTTACAAGTTACAAATATGAAATTTGCATTTGTGGATATCTGAACACATCTGCAAATCAATGATTATTTGTAGATCACCCTGCGTGCATTTACAAATATTAATGAGACAATTTTAACTCCATAATTTATTAACTTACCCAGCACACGAGGCAAACAACAGTCCACCCACGTGCTAAGAACTGAATGAATAAAGAAACATCTACATTCCTCTGAGAGGTAAATCACTTGTAACTGATTGGAATTTCTTTTTCAAGAGTTCAGCGCAAACATACCTGCTTTTATTATTATTATTATTATTATTATTATTATTATGGGGCAGCACAGTGGCTTAGTGGTTAGCACTGTGGCCTCATAGGAAGAAGGTCATACGTCCAATTCCCATTTGGGGCCTTTCTGTGTGGTGTTTGCCTGTTTGCGTGGGTTCCCTCTGGGTGCTCCAGCTTCCTCCCACGTTCAAAGACATGCAGGTTTTGGAGAACTGAAAACTTTGTCTGTAGGTGTGCGTGCAGGTGTGAATGTGTTTCTCTGTCTATATGCAGCCCAGTCTCACTTTTCTTTTGGTGTCCGCTTTTCATAACACTTAATTTTATTTTGCTATTTATAATCTTCCCCTTCTCTTAACGTGAACCATAACCACAGCATTAGTGTGTACCCTCCCCAAACATTAACCATGACCCCCCAGATCCCGCTTCACCCCACATTTTGTGCCCTCTGTCATGAAATGAATTTGTGCCCCCGTTCCGAAAAACGACCCATTTTCCTACCCCCGTCACGAACCCATAGAATAATGTACTTTTCGTAATGCATTCCCATGAACTGCCGTGAGACTAGGTTGCTATATGTGGCCCTGCGATAGAATGGCATCCAGGCCAGGGTGTACCCCACCTCAAACGGTAAGCTCCAGCCCCCCCAGTAACCCTTAATTGGAGTAAGCAGGTATAGAAAATGGATAGATGAATGGATTATTATTATTATTATTATCATTATTTCAACCCTCGTGTTGGATATGAAAAAGAAAAGTCTTAGAAAATCCATCTCCATGTCAAATAGAAATAAAGTATTGATCTCCAGATGCTCATAGTTTATGAGCATAAAAAGCCTCTTTAAGGCCATAAAAACAACATACATAAATTCTAAAGTAAAGCCAGCTGATCGCCACAGGTCAGGCTTTTGGTCCGTGTGTGTTTGTTTGGGAAAATATATAGGCTTCTGACAGAGTGAGCGAGCAAGAAGAGACATGAACTAAGGAAGGAGAGGTATAATATGTGTATGTCTGTGTGTTAACAGTGGAAATAGTGAGTCTGGGACGTTTTCTTTGGGCCTCTTTTCCAGTGTTTATGGAGAGCGGTGAGCAACAACACTTCCTGAGAGGAAAGCCAGCTTTCCAAGCTCCGACCTTCTTCCAAACCCCTTAGACGAGGAACGCTCTGTCTCCAATTTATGTTTTCCACCCAGTGCTGTGCAAGCTGATGTTTGTGTGTTACTGTGTGCATACTGTGTACAAGTGTTTTTTGTTGTTGTTTTTTTTATTTGATTTCACACACACACACACACACACACACACACACACACACACACACACACACACACACACACACACACACACACACACACACACACACACACACACACACACACAAACACGCAGGCAGAGTAATCATGGACAAATGAGCAAAAAACATCTCCAATGGTGTGACAGCCCAGTGCTCCCTGTGTTTACCAGGTGTAACAGGCCTTTTTCACCAAATAATCATTATAATGGTAAAAAAGAGCTGTTATTATAAGATGACACCAAGTCCCAACCACAGGTGCTGAAGAATAAAGACAGCAAGGAAATGACAAATCTTGCAGTTCCTTGAATCACTGCTTGCTTTCCGTGGATGCCCATGTTAAAATTCCCAACTTTACAGCAGAAATAAACATTTATAGCCTAGCACAAAAAACAAAACAAAGCAGTTTTGATCCTTATAGCTAGTTTAATGATGACAGTACAGCGGTGAACATTTATATAACTCTTCTGTTTAAGCAATTTTAAGCCATGAAGTGTTGAATAATTAGGAATGTTGTCACATTGAGTGACAGGGATATGCCAGAGTCTGCTAGCTGAACCTGGTCGAGTCAACTGTTCAGTGGCGTTTGAATAAATAAATAAATAAATAAACAAACACAACTATTAATTTGAACATTATCTTCTGTAAAACTGGCTCAATTACCCGAACCTGGCCCCTCTTCCACCATTTCTCACTATGTCACTCATCACAATAAACAAACCTCATAATCTTACCTTTCTGAGCATTCATTCATTTCCTACCGCTTATCCAGGTCCGGGTCGCGGTGGCAGTAGTCCAAGTCATTCATTCCACACTTCCCTATCCTTGGCCAAGTCCTGTAACTCTTCCAGGGGATCCAGAGGTGTTCCCAAGCCATCTGGGAAATATAATCCCTCCAGCGTGTCTTGGGACTTCCCTGGGACTATCAAATGGCTGAACCGCCTCAGCTGACTCCTTTTGAAGAAGCAGCGGTTCTACTCTGAGTCCCTCCTGGATAATAGAGCTTCTCACTGGCCCAGAGTGTAAGCCCAGATACCCGATGGAAGAATCTCATTTCCTTTCTGAGCATTTTATTCCAAATATCTAAGATAATAAGCCTTGCTGTGTGTGTGGTTAAATGCACTAACGGACCACTGAAAACACTGGTGCTCCAGTATTTCCCTTGAGTGACATTTTAGTATTAAAAATTAATGTTAGTACCATTAGCACCAGAAGGGGTGGTGACAATATGGCTAACTACGCTTGTTTCCAGAGTGGAAGGTTCTCAGTTCAAGGCCGCCCCTGCCCATTCACCATGTAATGTGGAGTTGCGTCAGGAAGGGTATCGGGCGTAAAACTTGTGCCAAATCAAAATGGATGCCCACCTTGGGTCTGCTGTGGTGACCCTGTGTGAAAACAAGAGAGAATCCAAAAAGACATGCTTACTTACTTTACCGTTAGCACTAATTAGTACGTACTTTGGTGACAGTAGGTCCACTGATGGTGCAAAGGTTACTAAGGCAATATGCCAGAAATATTAAAACCTGCACCCAACCAGCAACCAGTCCACAAAAACATGCGTCACTCAAACACCCAAACCAAAGTTAGCCTGTTAGCCGTAGCATCAATTGTTTGGTGGCAAGATGTGGCCGCATTCAGGCTTGCCCACACTCAACCTCTTTATCGATTTATGGATTGGCTGGGAGTTTGGCGAACTCAGGCACTGCCGAGATGGTGACATTTGCTCTTCACAAAAGCTACGGGTGACCTCACGGAGGGTTTATCAAGTATATACACACATGATGGATGACATAAAGTGGGTTTAACAGCGTCTAGCTTCATCTGCACTACACTCCGATGACCTCGCCTGCCTCCTCTTCTGAGTTGTTGGCTGTCGGCCTGTCACCACCACCACCGCCAGCGGCCACAGAGGGGCTTAAAAAGAAATCTGGGAGGGGAATCACACCTCTACCTTCCTCCCTTTCTTCTCATGTTCTCCCTCCCTGCTGGCTGACCTCTCCTTACTCTTAATTACATCCAGATCAGACTATTAATGCAGTCAGTTTGATTTTAACAGCGCCTACAGGGAGTGAAGGAGGGCTTTCTTCAACCGGCGAACATGGCAAACCAAATGTGGCTCCGGGCCTTGACACAGCTACCTACTGCGGCCAATTAAAATGCATTCTAAAGCAACTGACTTGCTGCAATGTGGAAGACTGTTGAGCACACATCAGAACCAGCTGAGCAAGTTCCTTCACTATTTGCATAATGGCATTGGAGCAGGATGTATTATCCATTAGCTTTGTGTTATCTTAGAACGGGAAGGTGTTGACAGCTAATGGATACCTTTGAGCAAACTTAATCATCAGCTGCAGAAAAACAATCACACTGTTTTCTTTTTCATGTGCTGTTTTACCTGCTGCTGTTGTGTTTGATCCTTGAAGTACCTCCAGCAAGACGCACACAAATGTGTGTTGTGATATCGGGGTGTGCGGTGCAGACACACAGTGGGGGGTTTGTATGCCATATCCTTCTTTATGCATGCAGCAATATCAGCCATCTGAAGAGCAGGCTTAAAAGTGCACAGTGATGTTGCTGCCTCTCACACGGAGCCATATTTGATGTACGGCACGTGGAGGAAAACTGCGTCTGTGCTCCGGGCGCTCTGATCTTCTTAAGACACTGTTGTCAAAAAAAGCACGATGGCACTACACGCTGGAAGGGTCCCATCTATATGTTTACACGTGTGTCATTGTGTATGTGCACACACACTCAAATGCCTCACTGTCAATGAGGTGCGATTGTCCGCCGCCACCTGCAGCATACAGCGGCATTAGAGAAACGCACATGCGCAGAAATCCCTGCAAATCAAAACGGTGCACTCCATCAAATCCAGTGAAAAGCTGTTTACTGATGATCTGGTGTAACGACAACAGGCGGTTCAACAGGCGGTTGGAGAGGGTGACGGAGGGGGAGGGATGTGAGGTGGGAGTGGCTGAGGCAGTGAAGCAGTGTGGGAGTGGCTGACTGCAGCGACTTTTATTATCAGCGATTGTAAAAAGACTAGGTGGGATAATTGGCCTCCAAAGCTCAATGTGCAGCATCTATTTTTAATGAACTCGTGCTGTTGCTCCTTTAATATATAAGGTGAGAAGTTACGGAAGAAATACTGTTCAATTATAGGAGGCAGTGCAACAAAGTTTAATGACTCTTCTGGGTTTGTTTCCTTTTTTTTATTCTTAAGTGATGTGATAAGTTATTTTTTTAATCATTGATGGATAAATGTCTAATCATCCTAAATGTCTAATCATCCTCTGTGGACATGGAGCACTTTTAGTCTTCAGAAACATCACCTGTTGTCATATAATTTATCCATGAATTAGTCTCCAAGCAAACTTCCACATTTGTTGTACTTGAGCTTTAAAGGAGATGGACAATTATAGAACCAGATACTGCACAAAATATGGTGAGTGTAAATACGACAACTGTAAATAAAAATACAACTGCTTCTCCAAGTAGACCTGGAGTTGCGTCAGGAACGGCATCTGGTGTAAAACTTGTGCCAAATCCAAATGTGTATACGTACCTTTTGACTGTGGCAACCCCAAGCAACCAGCTGAAAGAAGAAGAAACAGAAATACAACAAACGTTTGTCACCACTAAAAATATAAAGAAGTCCTATACCGGCCTTGATGCCAACAGGTGCTGATCTCCAGATTCTGTTACATAAACTAGATGAGAGTCTATGACTCCCCTTGGCTGGGATGCCAGTCCATCACAAGTTACTTCCCCCAGCCAGGCAGGTACCCTTTTACAGTTGGGTGAACTGAGACAACGCAGATCAAGTGTCTTGTCCAAGGACACAGCAGGACAGAGAATTAAACCCAGTTCTATAGTTTGGTAGTTCAACTCCTATCTCACCAATCTACCTGCTCTACAATGAACTTGTGAAGACTTAAAGGGGAACTCTGGGATTTTACAGCCTCGGCTCTATGTCTAGATTTTTTGGGGTCATCTTTCCTCTTGAGACTTATAATCATGGTCATGGCCTAAATGGCTATATAATGTTACTGGAGTTAAGTGGGTAACTGTATTATCATTTGTTATAAAAAGATTCTTTACATTTACTTCTGCTGCAAGAAGCAGTTTAGTGTTTTTAGTTTGCCTCATACATAGCATTATGTAGCCAGAAAGACCATGACCGTGTTTCTGCTCTAAATTCATAATGTGCAGACTAATTTTGTTTTTGTCCTGATGCAAAAGATGACCCTTAAAATGTGAAAAAATAGAGCACAGGTTGAAAATGTGAGTTTCCACTTTAAGACACAAAAAGAGTGTAAAAAAAAAATAAAAAATCTGCAGGCAAATTTGGGATGAAGATCGTAGCATTAAGTTACAAACAATTTGATGATTTATCGTGTCAATTATTGTATTACTGTAATATATTTTTCAGCAAATTATTAAATATTAAAAAATTTTCTCCATATCGTTCAGCCTTACAGCTCAGTTTATCACTCAAGCTGTATGGTGATGAGAACTCAACATCAGTTAGGTAACTCAGCCTGTGGCAACACCAGGAACTCTGATCTCCAAAGTCACTTCCAATAAACCGGCAACACACAGAGGTCAACGCTCCTCAAACAGACACTGTGGGGAAGCACAGTTAGCAAGCAACTCACGAGCTCCAGACAAGACTTCTGACCTGTCAAGGCACCTTGTAATGTACTGACTGACCTCAAACCAACAAAAAAGCAAACCTTTGAGTTAGAACACTCTCGGGAGGACATGGGAGGGCTGTACTGGGCCAGAAAGTTAAGCGGCTGGTGGCAGAGAAAAAGCACCCTAGTTTAAGTGAATTAAGGATAGTAATTCCTGTTTATCCTCTGCATTGAGTCCATGTCTCCTTGTTAGAGGGCGTAGTGTCTCAGCTGCCACCTCGTAACAGCATTAAACACCTTTCAGTGTGACGTTTGGAAGCGAGTACCCTGCAACTCAAAGGCTGTTAAGAGGCGCATACAATGGAGTACTACACTTGGACTTGGGACAAAAAACTATTGGGAAGAAGGAGGGACATTAAAGAGAGGTGGCAGGAGGGATAAAGAAAGGACAGGGGGCAGAGAGAAGAGGTGGCAGGTGGAAAGAGTTTGATTAATGACAGCTCTTTTTGCCTTTGTGCCCTCCTTTCCCCTACTTCCTTTTGAAACCCTACAGACCTCCTCCAGTATCCTGCTTTGAAGCCTTCATGAAATCCCCAGATGGGGTCTATCCATCAACCCCCCTTTTACCCTGAATGTATGAAGCAACCAGGCACCGTAGACGACCCCACTCCCATGCAATAACCCTGAGACAACCCGTGCTGTTCTCACCGTCTTCATGCCGCCATTCATTCAAAAACACAAACATGTCGCTTTTTGAGTTCACAGTTGAATACTGCAGTAGTTGGTGAGGTTTCCGATAATAAATGGACAGAGAAGCTTTGAAGCAGCTTGAGAGTGGAAGAAATGATTAAAGGTTGAAGCACTTACTTCAACGAGTTGAGGAAATAACTATGTGCTATACATCTGTTTACAATGTACTATAGCAGCATGGTATAACACACCATACAAAACATTCACGGCAGGCAGTATTCTCTGGCTCTGTTCACTGATTTTTTAGTGTGTTCTAAGGGCTCGAGCAACAATATCAACGAGATTATACACTCATGCGCTGAGAATCTTCCCTTGGTAATTTGTATCAAGGGACTCAACTAGCTTTGTGCTGACTTGATCCCTTTGTTGGACACATCAGGAGATATTTATTGCAGCATGTATTTAGTGTTCTGATGCTATAATATGAAATTAAAAACAACCAGCATAATCATGCTTCGATGTCGAGACTTGTATGAATAGAACATTGGCAATTCTGCTTTCAAAATTTAAATCTTCAAGTTTATCACTGCCGCAGACCAACTGTTGATGTGTTTTTGGTGTGTGGCCGATTAGTTAGGGATATGAAAAACAACCAGGTCATACTGATATAACATAAACAAAACAACAAATAAAAAAGCTATACAATAATCCAATACTATAATCAGGGATGTTGAAGTTTTCCTGATCCAACACTCATAGTTCCTCGATAGTACAACCCCAATTCCAATAAAGTTGGGACATTGTGTAAAATGTAAATAAAAACAGAATACAATTTGCAAATCCTCTTCAACCTATATTCAATTGAATACACCACAAAGACAAGATATTTAACGTTCAAACTGATAAACTTTGTTTTTGTGCAAATATTTGCTCATTTTGAAATGGATGCCTGCAACACATTTCAAAAAAGTTGGGACGGGGCAAGAAAAGACTAGAAAGTTGATGAATGCTCAAAGAACACCTAATTGGAAACAGGTGAGTGTCATGATTGGGTATAAAAGGAGCATCCCTAAAAGGCTCAGCCGTTCACATGCAAAGATGGGGCAAGGATCACCACTTTGTGAACAACTGTGTGAAAAAATAGTCCAACAGTTTAAGAACAATGTTTCTCAATGTTCAATTGCAAGGAATTTATGGATTCCATCATCTACAGTCCATAATATAATTAGAAGATTCAGAGAATCTGGAGAACTTTCTACACATAAGCAGCAAGGCCAATAACCAACATTGAATGCCCATGACCTTCGATCCCTCAGACGGCACAGCATTAAACACCGATATCATTGTGTAAAGGATCTTCCTCCCGGCTCAGGAACACTTCAGAAAACCATTGTCAGTTAACACAGTCCGTCGCTACATCTACAAGTGCAAGTTAAAACTTTACTATGCAAAGTGAAAGCCATACATCAACATCCAGAAATGCTGCCGCCTTCTCTGGGCCCGAGCTCATTTGAAATGGACAGATGCAAAGTAGAAAAGTGTGCTGTGGTCTGATGAGTCCAAATTTCAAATTGTTTTTTGGAAATCATGGACGTTGTGTCCTCTGGACAAAAGACGAAAAAGGCCATCCAGATTGTTACCAGCGCAAAGTTCTAAAGCCAGCATCTGTGATGGTATGGGGGTGTGTTAAAGCCCATGGCATGGGCAACTTACACATCTGTGATGGCTCAATCAATGCTGAAAGGTACATCCAGGTTTTGGAGCAACACATGCTGCCATCCAACTAACGTCGTTTTCAGGGACGTTCCTGCTTATTTCAGAAAGATGCCAAGCCACATTCTGCACGTGTTAAAACAGCGTGGCTTCGTAGTAAAAGAGTGCGGGTACTAGACTGGCCTGCCTACAGTCCAGACCTGTCACCCACTGAAAATGTGTGGCACATTATGAAGTGTAAAATACGACAACAGAGACCCCGGACTGTTGAACAACTGAAGTCGTACATCAAGCAAGAATAGGAAACAATTCCACCTACAAAGCTTCAACAATTAGTGTCTTCAGTTCCCAAATGCTTATTGAGTGTTGTTAGAAGGAAAGGTGATGTAACACAGTGGTAAACATACCACTGTCCCAGCTTTTTTGAAACGTGTTGTAGGCATCCATTTCAAAATGAGCAAATATTTGCACAAAAACAATAAAGTTTATCAGTTTGAACATTAAATATCTTGTGTTTGTGGTGTATTCAATTAAATATAGGTTGAAGAGGATTTGCAAATCATTGTATTCTGTTGTTGTGTGTTGGGGGGTGTGGCTGGATATTTTGGTGTTCTTTTCTTTTCTTTGCTCTTCAGGTGGCATGGAAACTGATTTGTCTGTGGAAGAAGGTGCTGGCTGAAGAGTCCTCACCCTCATCAACATCATGTGTAGCACCTGTGACTGGTGCTCACATGCAACCTTAAAGACTTTCAGCTGAAGCAGATAATTGGATGGCGTTCTGCATTTAAGTCATGTGTGATTCAAGCAGAACTGCCGGGAACTCGACCTTGTGATGTTCGTTTGTGAGACGCTGAGGACCGCGCCTGGGTTTGACACATCGAGCCCGTGAAGCAGGGAAGGGTGAGGACACATGCTGTCAGCACACATTAAAGGTGATTGTTTGACTAATTGTTGATAGTAACTTGGTGTTTTGTTACACAGTATACTTGAATTGAGATGAGAATTGTGCAGCTTGCTTCTCACTGCTGTGGCGTGCGGATAAGTGATCCTCCACCTGTTGTGAGAAGCTGCTCATTTGCATAAAGTTAAAGAAGATATAGACCTGAATGTGTTGCTGATAGCGTGTGTCTTTTGAAAGATATTGTTGTAACTGCTGACTTACCGCACCTCTTCTTTGCTTCACAGAGAGTCAGTTTGTCGTGTCCACCTGGGGAGTGTTTGGCGGTGGTAGTGGGTCCAGGAGCGCCGGGCTTAGATCCTTACGGGCGCTGGAGAGCGTGCCAACAGTCACTCCACCAGAAGGACGCTGTTTAGTTTGTACACATTGTTATGCACCAAAGAGGGTAAAAAATAAATTGTTTTGTTTTGGAACCGCTTTCTGGTTATTTTTAGCGCTGGGTTCTGTCAGACGCAGGTCCGCTCCTCAACCCGCGTCGACACATAACATTCTGTTTTTATTTACATTTTACACAACGTCCCAACTTACATTGTGTGTACATTTACACAGCACACACAGCAAACACATTAAATTCATCCAGTGTATATGCTTAACAACCAAATACCTCTGCAATGCATTAAGAAAAACAACAACGAAACAAAGTTTCATCCAAGCTACTCCTACTTTTACAAAATAAACTGATTTTTTTATGGCGCTTATCAATTCCACTCAGACTGTACTAGCATAAGAAGAACAAGAGTAATACCAATTCAATGACACTGATGAAAGCCATTTTATTTAAAAAATACAATCATCCTCCCCATTATAATTATTATTATTATTATTAGTAGTAGTAGTAGTATGTAACCAATCATTATTAATAGTAGTGGTATTTAACAAATTAAGTAATTAACTGATGTATTAAGAAATTTTAAAGGGCCTGTACAGTGCCTTTTAGCAGGAAGAAAACACAGACAACATGAGAAAACTTTTATATTCATGTGGAAAGCGCTACCCTACTGGCCTGGTAAGAAGCACACACCATCAGTTGCAAACAGTGTGTATTTGAAGCAAAGCAGAGTGTAAATATGCTTTTAAAACATATACTCCAGCACTGATGGTTCAAGGCTCGTGTTTAATTACTACATGGCAGTTTTCAGTGTTTCTTTGATTGCATGAACATGTAGATGCACTGTTATTAGTGTTTAAACATAATGGCTGATTTTCACTCTCTTTTAAAACCACGGCTCATAAAATTTGGAGGGTGGCCAGTAAATCTGAAAGGTGATTTGCAATGACCCCTTAACACCTACCCCTGATTGTGGACTCAAAATGGGGGTAAATCGACAGCATAAAGTGTTCGTCAGAAAGGGATTTGTGATGCAAGTAAGTGATGTGAGCCGCATCCTCCAGCCCTCATCTCACCACCCCTACCCCACAGATAATCCTTTCCTCTGACTGAGCAACAGAACAACACACACACTGACAGAGAGCCTGCAAGCATCTGGATCACACAAATGAATTCTATTTTCTGACACGAGACAGACGGATCTGCCAGACAGCCACCACTAATCTACCATCTCCCCCCAACCACCACCTACAACCCATGTCAGAGCGACAGAAAGAGAGAAAAAAGAGCTGCGGACACAGAGATCGGAAGGCAGCTATATGATATTTGCAAAATCAGGTTTGATGTTATCTCATGCCAAAAAGAAATAGACTGCCCAATAGCTTAGCCACTTGGCAAAGGCTACTCGACATAATCAAAGACAGATGATGTTTCATTCACACGTTCTACACCCCTACTTGATTTGTAGGCACGGCCGAGTGTGCAATAGGAGAAATAATAAACTTTGTGCCCCACTGGAAGCTGCGGCAAGTCTTGCTAGTTGACAGAAGATATGGCTGAATGGTCATGAAAAACAAAGCGAGTCCAAACACGCTTGAAAATGGGGGAGGGGAAAAACTCAGGGTTGGTGCCATATTTCTTCCAATTAAATTTAACTACATGTAATTTACCCCAGTCTGCTGCAGGCCTGCATGTGACCCTCCGTGTGTGGACCTCTCAGGGGTTCGGACAAGGCGTGTGTCCTGTGCACCACAATACGCACTTTCTATTCACTGTAGATAACAGAAGGCCATTGGAGGAGAGAAAAAACAGCAGCAATTGATTTTGTTTGCTGGCGTTTCCCCATTCCAGAGAGCGGTCGATACACAAACTAAAAGCAGGGAGCACTTGGGTGTGTGTGTGTGTGTGTGTGTGTGTGCGTGCATGCATGCGTGTGTGTGTGTGTGTGTGCGCGTGTGAGAGGGTTATTGTATATACCACTCTGGACATGCACACACACAAACAAACACCGTATCTGCAGTGCCGAGATGATACAAGTCAGGTAATCACAGGTATCGTATTTCCTGCATGATTACGCGTGATCAGAGGCCAAACATCAGCAAACATCAGGCTGAATGAAGACTCCAAGAACAAATGAAGGTAATCAGGTAATTTCTTTATTGCCAGTATGGCAGGAGAGGGTTGGTGCATGTTTCAGCATTAAATCCTTTATCAAGTAGCTGGCAAATCAAACATTGATTTTCACAAGCATGGATGACCGGGGCAATAGGGATCTCCCTCTTCAACCGAGGCAGCGCCGGCCACACACAAACGCACACAAGTGCACAAACACACATGCAGGCAGCAGACACTAAATGAATTTTATGTCAAACTGTAATTGCTGCCATCTGAATAGGAAAAACATTTGTAAGCCTATTGTGTTTGTTGCCGGTCTGGTTTGGAGCCAGTCAGCTTTGATCAAACGTGGGGCCACTCTGGCCGGACGAGTGACCATTAGAGAGCCACGCTGACAAGCGTGAGAGTTCAACTCGTGCTTATCTCTAATGAGCACTCGACAATAACGCTGTTTTCACTGCAACAGCTTACGCTGACCGCTTCTTTTCTGCCCAATTTGTGCTGTATAAAAACATTTAACTTCCTATAAAAGCCCTGTAATCCATGAAATTAAATCCAGTTATTATGGCTGCTGCTATTGGATGAGGACATACGGCATCTTCGTGGATTATCAAGTGTTTACTTAACACTTGTTTCAAGTATCACAGAGGAAAAAGTTAGGACCTGACTCACAGGTTGACAGTTTGCTCCGGTGATGTTTATCTCGTGAGGAAAGTGACGGGGGGACACCCAAGCTTTTTATATGAGTAGGTGGGACCAGAGGGACGGAACTAAAAGCAGCTATATATAAAGGCCAAAAGCTCAAAGCCATCAAAACTCCACAGAAATTTTGAAATTCTACATGCCATGAGGAGCACTACAGCACTCAAATCCTGTCTAATTTCTGATCAAATGAAAGTTAGAAATTATTAATGGCCCGGTCACACGGCACACAATGATTCCTGAACGAAGGGAAAAAGTAAAAAAGTCACAATTCGTTGAGAAAAGGTGGTTGAAAGAGCTTTATCACCGAACAGTCTGCGAAGCAAGAGCGCAAAAGCAACGAAAGAGGAACTTAACAAAACCAAAGCTAACAATCTCGACGCTTTAAATAAAACGCACCTGGTGCCACAGCTGGAGCAGTGTGTGTCTGCATCTCTGAGTTCCAGGACTCGGTGCTGGGATGGAGCTCATAGCACCTGAGTCCTTGAGAAACTGCAAACAGAAGCTGTGGAGATCTGTGCGCACGTCAGTGGACCACCTGCTCTGGTTCCTCATCCAGAACAAAAGAGGAATCATCTCATCATCAGAATCCACAATGATGGATGGATGATGTCTGATGACACGCTGCGCGCTCCGTCTTGCTCCGATTAAAAAAAAACTCTGGTGTGCCATGGTCACTGCTTTATCACTGTATTACGTTAGCTTATATATATATAAAAACAGAAAACTATCAAAACAGGGAATAAATATAAGTGTAAAGATGACTGAATATATCAGAGCAGTAAATTGATCAGTGCGTGTGAACGCGCATGGACTCCCCATGTGCGGTTATTCCACCAACTGCAGTTGATCCACAACGTGAATTCTGCCTCCCAGAACAGCTCTTTATGTTTTGAATTATCTACCTGTTGCCACATGTACAGAAGAGCTGATTATCATTCCTACACTGATATTGTTCTATTTAATAAAAAATAATAAGCGCACGCAGGGGCTGCTGCTCTCGCTACCGCTGCGTTCAAGTACCGTCAGAAATTAGACAACTTTTTTGTTGTTTCAAATTCAGCAGTTGCTTGTGGCAAAATAATTAATTGTATCCGCACAAAAGATGAATTCTTCCCTATATAAGGTGCCTGAGCCCACTGAACCTGACTCCCCACCCAGATAAAAAATCCAAGCAAACAGGCTGAGTCTGCCCTGTAATTTCCGACGGTTTTACAGGGCAGCTTTTACCGGCTTCTGCATTGTGTGAAAACATTCAGCTGCTGGAACGAAGTCAAATTAAACAATAACGTTACAAAAACCAAACAAACGATTAAAAAACATCAAGAATGACAGCAAAACAAAACAAGGACAAACTGAGGTTTTCATTGCCCTTCGTTCAAATTTTTCAAGTTTAAAAATCCTGACAAAGCGCCAGCTGCAGGAACGAAGCTGCGCGAAGGTTAAATGATGCCAACAAAAGTCAATGAAAGTCCAGATTTCTTGTTTCGTTAGGGCTTCGTTGCCATTCGTTAAGTGTCGTGTGACTGGGCCATTAGGTGGTATTATTAGATTTATTAGAATGTTATGTGCACTACACAGTCATTGAACTGACATAATGAGTACATTTTATGTACTTCAAGTATATATCAGCACTAATATTTTGGTAGTTTTACTGAAATAAAATTTTCAAAGCAGGACCTTTTCCATTTATGTCAGTCTGCTACTATACACTCCTGTCCAGCTGATGGCAGGAATGCGCTAAAGTTACAAGAAGATGATGGCGCAATATCATGCTTACTTAATGATAACTTCTGCAGTAATGTTATTTGTGTACTGTCATACTCTGATAATGACAAAAATGTTCGAAGTGGTGAATAACTCATCTTTGTTAGTGTTGCTTCAAATGATATTCTCACAACTCCTTAATGCTGAATGCAGCAACTACAACAACGTTTAGCTCAGCTGACACAACGCAATGACTGTGGGTGTTTAAACATACACAAAACTCCCCGATGTGTCGCAAATGCTGTGACTGTGTCAAGGCTAATTTATTCTACAGACACATACTGAACAGTGCAGACCATATTACCTATTGAATTTGCTGAATTTTGTGTCAGATTTTCCATCACTGTTAAGCAAGCAAAACAAAATGACAAAAAGAAAATAAATAAATAAAGAAAGAAAGAAATAATATAAAAAAATTGAAACTCTGTCATATTTTGAACATTTTCCAGGTGATAAACAATTTGCACACGGAGGACTCCCTACTAGGCTACACGGTGGCTTTGTGGTTATGTTCTGGCTCCCCATGTTTGAGTCATGGGATCAATTCCCATGTGTCCTTTTTGTATGAAGTTTGCATGTTTCTGTGTTTGTGTAGGTTCCCTCTGGGTGCCCTGGCTTCCTCCCACGCCCAAAACATGTAGGTTAGGTGAACTGGAAACTTTAAATGTAACGCAATGCTAAAATACCATCGGCCGTATGAGCATAAAGATAGGTCAAAGTTAGCCATCTTTGAACTTGTCCAAGGTCTGTGTCCCAAGAATGCTCCGTGTGAATATAAAGACCCTGGCAGCAATTGGACTGGACCTATGCTGAGCACAGACAGACGGATGGACGGACGCAAGGCATTTGCAATACATGATGGTCATATTTTCGCCTTGGGTAAAAACTGTCCACAGGTATGGGTGTGCTTGCTTGTCTATATGTGGCCTTGCGACAGACTGACATCCTGTCCATTCTCCCCCCAGACAGGAGGGTGTGAGGCAGGGTAACCCCGCCTCACACCCTATGACTGCCGTGAGCCTTAATTGGAGTACGTGAGTATAGAAAATAGATGGAAGGAAGGACTCCCTATTATTTTCTGGTAAACTGTATTGGTTTTGTTTAAAAAAACGTAAATCTGGGGCTGTCTGGAAACAGCCAGGACCCTTGAAGGTTTTAGTTGAAAGCTGGTCAAACACAGTGGACAATGGAGAGGAACACAAAAGTGTACGGAAGAATAACGGATAAACAGGTTCAGGAAATTAGCCAGTTTCTGTATAGGACTGGCATGGGAAAGAAGAAGATGAAGAGGGTCAAATGGAAGAAAACTAGAGGGAACGGGAAATACAGAAAAACACACACGACATACCTTATGTAACGCCTGTGTTACTATTCTTGGGGTCGCCACAGCAAATCCAAGGTGGATCTGCATGTGAGGAGTGTAAAAACAAACACAACAAACCTTTGCCACCATTTAGGAAACAAAAAGAGTGTAAACAAAAATCTGCAAACAAGAACAGACTGAAACTTGATCTTGCGCACATAAAAATTCATGCCAATTCATGTTAATTTCAATTAACATTGAATTATCCGATCAATTATCATTCACACGTTTATCAATAATCTATCGAAGTTTTAAAAAAAATTATTCCGACATTGCACGGCTCGTATGTTGAAATATCTAAAGTGCATTTTTTTTCATGCAAAACAGGTATTTGTGAAGCAGTCTAGACAGGTCAGCCGGTGCGCTACCATATCACTAAAATGTAAACTTTAAACCTTTGAGCCCTGTGGCACAGACGTGGGATGACCCTGTCTGAAATCTGAACCTGCAGGTTTCCACTCTAATGTGAAAGGAGGCAGACACTTGACCCTCCAGCTTCTGGCTGCTACATGTGGGTTCACTCACAGCGACATGAAAAACACAGACACGGGGTATCGACACACAAAATCTAAGTTATGTCCAGAAGACAGAGAAAAGCAACTGCTACGCTCTTTGGTGGAGTGTGACGGCCCGGATAACGAATGAGCACTTAATGCAGTACATCCGGTATTTTGAGATCATACTGCATTGGGGTTTTGCTCAATATATATTCATCTTTGCAGATTTGTGTGACCGATTAAGTCCCATCAAGTGTCGTGTGCTACATTCCACTATTTTGGTTCCTTTTGTGTGGACAAACTGAATAAATAAAAAGAAAAGTTCCATTTTAGCTCCTATTTCGTTTCATTTTCCATCTGTCTTTTACACACATACTGGGGTTGCAAAAACAAATCCGCCCAGCCCCATAGGTAACTCACTCATTACACAATTCAGCTGGCAGTGATCCTACACAAGCAGGAATACATGTCACGACAAGTCAGCTTTATTTATATAGCTTGAGATCACAAGAGATGTTATATCAAGGTGTTCTACATACAGAGAAAAACATTGTTTTTCAATGTCGTAATGAAGTTTAAAATTACCTACAAATATTTATTATTGTTTTTAAAATGTAACGCAAATCAATAAAACAGACGGAATTTAAATTACCTGCTATTCTTAATTTGTCTGATTTATAGTCCTGATTAGGATTATCGACTCCCCTATATTTTAAGTGGGATACGGGAAAAAAAAAAAAAAAAAAACAGGAAAAAAACCCAGGAACAAAACTTGCATCACGCAAAGTTTCTAATTAAAACTGATTTTAATCTCCCATGAAAAGACAGCTGTTTAAAGACACACCAAATAAATGATATCAATATGATATGAAGGGTATATGGTGTGACACATGACCAAGAAACATGAAAGAGAGGTGGGATTGTTTGATTAGCTCCTGTTTGCATCAGGAGGGTCCTGCCACTGTTTCCACCCCAACTTTGGAATGTTCGGCCCGTCGATGGTGACCTGATGGACGGGCCGGACCGAAAAAACAACTTGAGCAAGGCATGGAATCTGCGCTACAAGGAACTGGTCGGGCATTTGCATCCCACCATCTGGAAAGCAATCGAAAGCTTGTGGAAGGACAAGCCCTTGTCCACGCGGGATGCTTGAGGAAAGCCACCAATGAAGCGCGTGAAGAAGGCCCCCAAAAGCAAAAAAGACTGCAACTTGTATGTGGATTACAGTGAGGGTCACAAAAGTGTGGCAGAACTATTGAGAAGGGTTGAGCACTGTATTAGGTGATATAAAATCTATGAAAATGTTACAGTTACATTTATGACAATAAATTGTGATGAATGATACAAGTTTTGTTCCTGGGGTTTTTTTTTCCAGTTGGGTTTTTTTTTCCCCCCCCCATGGGGGATTTTTTCCATGTTTTTTTTTCCCCTGCACCCATTTTAAGTGCAAGCAAGTCCCATTGGCTTCTCCATTGTTTTCATTCGGGTTCGCCACAGCAGATCAGAGGTGGAACTGCATGTTGATTTGGCACACGTTTTACACCAGATGCCCTTCCTGATGCAACTCCACATTACATGGAAAATGGGCAGAGGTGGTGCACTGGAAACAAGTACACATAACTGCTTGGCCACCACAAGTACACATTATAAAATATCTTCAGAAATTAATGCAAACAAGTTAAAGACACATACAATGACTGGGAAATATTCATGTATCCATCCTCTGATTTGTGCAAAGAAAAACTGGTGTGAAAGTGACAATTTACTGTAAATTCATCAAAGTGTGCCGCTAAGTGTGTCCAACATAGTTTATATCGTATCTGTATTTTTTTCATTTCACCTTATAAAAGCATTTTGTTTAGTTGTTGCTTCCCAATAACTCTGGACTTTATATATATATATATATATATATATATATATATAATACAAATTGTTTGTGTCCGGACCTCTACTTTGTTTATGACCACATCAGCAACTGAATTATTACAATGTTGCACATTTGGCAGAGTTTTATCTGTCTTTCACATACATGCAAATAAAAGACACATGTGAGCACAATGGCCCCTTATTCAACATGCTCGAATCCAATTTTCATAATATGAGTATTTGTTCCATTTGGTCATGTTGTTTTCTTGTTTATTATTTGTAAATAAACTGCAATATATTTGGGTGGGACGTTTGGTGCAGATTTGAGTTGAATTAAGGTGTATACGTCCACTTAAACAAACCAAACTAGAAAATATAACAGGCTCGGAATCATACACTCCAATCAAGCGAGGTGTGAAGTGGCCCTTAGTCTTCTGGAAAAAGCAAAAATGGAGTGAACAAGCCTCCTGACCATTTGAAGGTCTGCACAGTGTCAAACGCCCCAAAGCACCAGCTGGTTGGCCACATAATTACACCTGGAAAAAAATAAAATAAAACAAGAGCACAAAGTCGGTGAGAAAAGTGCAAGCGAAGGTTATCGTTGAAAGGCTCCAACAGTACACACATTCATTAGCTGAATGTAGCAGAGCTCAATAAATAACACAAACTGGGTGCACATGCGTGCATGAAAGCTGATTCTTTCCCCTTTCACAGTTCATTAATGAGCCACTTCACCACTGGCTGTTGTGAATGGAAGAAGAGCAGCTCCAGGCTCATTGTGGATCTGCTAATCCTGCACTTATCTGAGCTACGTCAATACCGCCGGCCTCCAGCAGCTCTCCCCCACCACCACCGTCATCACCATCACCACCTTTAACTGCCAAGGTTCCCTTCTCTTTAACGTTCTCCTTTAAGCCCCCACACCTCTGCACCCACAGTATTCCCACCATGCTGCTCTCACTCCTGCTTTGAACCCCCCCCCCCCCCCCCCCCCCCAACAGCCAGCGTGCTGCATCCATCCCATCTCTCCCTTTTACATCCTCTGGACAGAACTGGAGGGTTTGTCAGAGTAATAAGACACAGCAGCAGCAGCAGCGGGATGGACCAAGTAAGGTTACTAAGGTTCACGCTCGAACCCACACATCACAACAGAAGCACTGAGGAGAGGCTGTGGGTGCCAGGGGCCATTTCTGTCTGTCTGCGTGCACGGCGAGACGGGCGACTGCTCAGGCCACCCGGTTTTCCAACAGACTTACGCAAGTTTAAACTGCAAAATGTACAGAAGGAGAATAAATTCAGTTTTTAAGGTGTTCCAAAACTATTTCCTCATATGCCGATAAGACTCCACTGAAACCTAAACAAATTAAATTCATTTAAGTGGGTTAACAGCTCCTTAAGGCAGAGCGAGATATGCTTCAATGCAGACATCACAGACTGCAGCCTCTTAAGCTGGTGGAGTAAAGAAAACCTCCTGATAACAGGGTATAAAATTCTGTTTGTCTCTCATAACAAATACACTCAGAGTACAGATATTATCCATGGAGGCAGAATTCTTTATTCAAAAAAATGCTGCTTTAAAACTGAGTTTGCTATACTGCCGTCCTGCTGTCAGGTGGACAGTATTGACATAAGGACAGACAGACGAGGTCCAGTTGTGACTCGTTCTATTTTTTTTTACAGGATATAGGAATGAAGTCTCTCAAACAGGATTTGTTCTGACCCACCGCCCATTACCGCGGAGCTGACATGGAATTTGCACGGACAGTGGTGCATCATTTTTTGCATCTTCAAATCTGCTTTGGCATGGTCAGGAGTGAAAGTGTGCATGTGTGGCTGGGAGGGGAGCACATAAACAAAACATGGGGGGGCAGGGCTCTGGGTGGAGGGGCTGCATTACTCTTCTGTTTATTTGCTGCTCCTCTGACAACACAAGGCTCTTACCGCACTGCTCAGCTGAGCAATTAGGTCACCTCATCTTGACAGATGCACGCACACACACGCAGAGTAAGAGAGAGATGTGCACACACACACACGTAGACACACACTTTGTGCAGCCTGCAGCTGTTGCCAATGATGTCAGTCCTGGTTTGGTCCGGTTGCCTTTTGTTTCACAGTAGGAACGCAGAACAGAAGAGAAGATGAGTCCTCCAGAGCAGTGCAGCCAGAGTTTTCATGTCCAAGACTGTCTGGAAGAAGGTACGGCTGCTGCTGCTGCTGCTGGCATCAAACCCTGACAACAAAACCAACTTCAACAACTGCTATCTTAGATTTATTATTAATTCATTTTTCCAAAACATAGTTATAATCTGTCATGTAAACAACTCATTACTGAATGATTTATATGTACAAACTGCATACAGTGTTAGAGCTGAAATGATCAGTCGATGAATAGAGTGATACAAAGAGCAGCTGTGTTTGCACCCGAAAATACACCTGCATGCTGAGTTACTAACTGTGCACAGCAAGGATACCATTTGCCAAATGTGCAAAACAGGATGTATAGCCCATTTAGCATGTTTGCCTTTACGAATGTGCAATCTGGGTTTTGTCTACCAGAATGAGCAAAATTCTTGGAGGGAACATGCAAACAGGTGATGTTTGTACATTCAACACATCGATCAAGGTCAAAGCAAATTCAGTGGGTGCTGATAGCGTCTGTATTTTACAAGGTTGAAACATTGGCGTTAACCTATTGAGCTTGACAGACTGCTGTTCCAGTGCCAGTCAAGCACAGATGCCGCACAGAAATAAAAAATTAAATAAATCATTATACTTGTAGGGTATATTTACCTTCACTTTGTCCTTCTTTATTTAATAAATGTCTCCACAGGTCAAAGGTGGAAGACACAGACACACACATACATATCGAAGTCTGTGTAGGACATCACGGCTGTGTGCAAAGGAAGCACAGTGCATGAACATGGTCATGCATCAGTTATTACAACAAACAATCTCCTATTTCAGACAATTAATGTTCCATCAAGGTATTTTAACAAACTGGTGAATCATTATGCTGTGTTCTGCCGGTGGGATGCACAAAGAAAGCTGCCTGTGTGCGTGTTCCTTTCTTTTCTAGCCAGAGTGTGAAGAGTTTCAGGTATGTGGCAGAGTTCATGCGTAAGGAAAGCACATAAGTGCAAGCACGATTTAAGGTTATGTTTATGATTTGTCACTAAAAAGACACTCACTCTGAAAATGAATCTGTTATATTTGACCAGTTTTAAGTATAATGTAAATTTAATAGATACAAGAATATGAATTTGAACTATAACAAATGCTGAAGGCATGATGAGGGTGACACAGTAACCACCCTCTGTCAGCTCCAACTGGCAACATATTGCTCAAAAAAACCTTACAGGTGCCACATTGTGCAAGCCGTTTAAAAACCTGAAAAGTAGAAAATGGTTGCAGTATGAAAAAGTTATAGACCGCTGCTTTTGTCAAATATACTCCATCCTCTTCTTCTACACAAACAAACGCATGCAGGTCTCTGTTCTCCGAGGACTTTATTTGGTACTTTCTCATTTTTCCCTCTTTTCGTTAAATTCTCATCATTCATCATGTGCACACACAAGTGAAAGGAGAAGTGGCCGTGTGATTTTATGGCAGGGAGAAATAGTGCCACAGAACGAAGCACAGGCTGAAGCGGCTGCACACTCGTGGCAGCGTGATAGTACGAGCCAACTCGGTTAGCCAGCTCCTGGAAAGAGCTTCGGCTGACTTAAGTGCACGCCAAACACGCAAAAGTTGTCCCGATGCCCAGGCAGCTTTCCTGCTGCTGATAATGAGCACGTTTGGAGACGTGCTTCTGTTTGTGTGGATGCACTGCAACACGCAATTTAACTGTTAACTTGAATAACTGCAAATCGCACCGCCGCTGTGACTGATGCAGTCAAACCTTCCAACTGCACTTACTGTGGCATTTGTTGCAGCTTTCATTTCCATGCTCAAACACAGTCACATGTGACCACAGACTGACATGAGATATAGTGTCTCTTCTACTGAACGATTACGCCGTCAGTGACATTTCGAAATAATCCTGCTTCTCCTGACGGTTTGGTTCAACTGTGTACTTCTGCCGGAGATGTGTTAATAAAAGTCAATTACAGTCATGTTGGTTACAACATAAGACACATTCATATAAAATCAATCTGTCATTTTTCTGCAATCACTATTTACTCAGTATCTACACACTCCAGACAACCCAGAATCTGCAGATTCCGCCTCACTTACTCCAACTGAAACCATCGAGGGATCACATTCTGACAAGGCAGATAGTTTGGCCGACACATAATTCCATCATTTTTTTCCACACTATGTGAGATTTGGGTCACAAATGAAAAGAATCTATATTATAATAGCCAAGTGGCCTCTGTGTGCGTGCGTGTGTATGGCTTCAATCACGCAGAAACCAGGGAGAGCTGACATTTGTTGTTTGGTATGCTTATACATTTTAGGTCAAGGATGAATGCTGCAAAAAATGGAAAATTGATAGGACTAATATTTTTGGAAATGAGAGATTTTACCTAACAGTAAACAATGGACACTGTGCTGCAATACACCATGGGAGTCTGGGGTTTTGGGGTTTTAAATGTTGTTATTGTGGTCCATGTTAGTTTAACAGTGTTGTTCCTGTTATTGTTTTATTGTGTTTGTAGTTCAATTGGTTTAGTCAGTTTAGTTTTGTGGGGCCAAAAAGTATTTAGTCAGCCCCTGATTGTGCAAGTTCTCCTACTTAGAAAGATGAGAGAGGTCTATAATTTTCATCATATGTACACTTCAACTATGAGAGACAAAATGAGAAAAAAACTCCAGGAAATCATAGTGACCGGCGATCACCTTAGTATTTCCTGTTTTTCTTGTTGTTAATGCTGGCAAATTATACTGTGTTTCTTGTCTTTCTGATGCCTGATTCTTTTAAGATGCAGCTCCATCCAGAGATGGGTGTGGTATTTGTGCTGGAGACCCTCCTGTCCTGTGCACCAACAGCATTTCCTGTATATTCCTTTTGTGAATTGTCTGTAATTTGTGTCTGTAGCATGGCCCAAGCAGAGGGTCACCCCTTTGAGTCTGGTCTGCTTGAGATTTCTTCCTCAGAGGGAGTTTTTTTTCCTTACCACTGCTGCTCTGGGGGTTAGTAAGGTTAGATCTTACTTGTGTCAAGTGCCTTGAGGCAACTCTGTTGTGATTGGGTGCTATATAATGAAAATAACTTGAAATTGAATGGAATTCATCCGAAAAGCAAATTGGGGTGCGTTTTGAAGGATCACCGTAACTTCTTGATCCATCTTTTGTCAATCTTGAACAAACTTGGTATACGCAGCAGTTAAGCAACACTTTTCAAATTGGGCAGAAATTTTCAAGCTCTTCAAAAATTTCCTGAAGATTCGCCAAAACATCATCATTGTGTGGTCACTTCCGGGTGTTTGCAGTCTTAACAGCTTCAATCATGTTCAAGCTCCATTAAATGGGGCAGTCCAAGTGTATATAGCTTGAAACTTGTTTGAGTATGCTCCATCGGGGTGCTCCATGTGCTTCTGGCAGAGGATGCAGCCAGGCGCAGCTTTACTTTAGTTTTCGAGCAGGTTGCCAGATATGTGCTGTATAAGCCAGCCACTTGCCAGGTCTGCACCTTATAAGCCAGCCTGCTAGGAGGCATGCTGCAGTAGCTGTTCATCCTGTTTTTGCCACTTTGCACTGTGTGTGTGTGGGGGGGGAGGCTTAATAGAACATAATGGAATAGGGGTGTAAGCAAAAGACATCATTAACAGCTACCCATGTTACCTTCTTCAAAGTATCACACTACAGTTGTCCTGTGAGATCACTAACCTGCCGTCGCTTCTTCTCAGAGCCTTCATGGTCACACTTGCAAAATCGGCCTAAACGTTGCATGACTTTCTCTTAGACACATGAAAAAATAAACTTGGACATCTCGCATTATACACAATGGGTTCGGAAATTCATTTGACGAAACAACAAACAAAGAACCCTAATGTTGGACAAAGCAATGCATTCTGAGTCAATGCTTTTAGAACATATTCACCAGATAACCCCATATATTTGTGAAAGAATGTGTAAGAACAAACAAAAAAAATACTGTGAACAAAGAATATGTAAACATGATTTATTAGTTCTGTATTATTATTTTAAACATCACTACATGTTCTAAAGTATGACATCACAAAGCGATGGGTAGTCAACCTGCTAGTACATCTTGTAAAGCGGGGAAAAGAAGGAGGGGGAGACTGAGTGAGCGTGAGATTTTTGAGTTCGTCAAACCGTCAAGCACGGTGCTGGATTGTATTTCCGTGTTGAGCAGAGGTGCACGTGAGCAGCTGAGCGGGGACTCAACATGAATGAAGAGATATCAAAGAGCACTGGTGAGGATATTAATACAAATCTTTTTGCGGTTATCAGCACTCGGGAGAACGATACGACGCCGAGCACATACTGGCCCCTTCGGAATCGAATCATGCAATGGAAAAGGACCGGCGTGCATCTGAATGGCTCCCGTTTTACAAACAATGCTGCGGCAGATAAATGCTTTTAACAACAAGTGCCTTGTCTTGGCATTGTGTCGAAGAGCCTCTGCATTGCAGCGGCACAGCAGCTGAACTCGGCTGTGTTTTATTGGCTGAGAATAAATAATCTGAAAAGCCTCAGATGCCCTCTGCTTTTGTAAGCTCTATAAAATATTAACCAAAATAATCTAGTCTTTTTTCCCCAAAGAGCACACTGTACTCAGAGTGCCAAACCCCACTCATTAAATCTAAGAAAAGCAACAATATTTTGGTGTCTTTGAAAGCAAGAGACAAGGTATAATTCTGTCGTGTGTTTTACGTATATTTTCTGTTAATTAGGTATGTGCCCGCTGAGCACGGCCAAGGAGCCACGGGCGTCTCTCCACACACCCTGACATCTGAAGGCAGTGCCGCCGCTCATATGGCTTTATTACAACAGAAACGCAGCACACCAACTGACCGGAGGTCAGATTCACAATCTACCCTGCAAAGATATTTTTAAAAGCCAATGTGATACTCTGTTTAGCAAAGCAATTTCTAGAGGCTTCGGGGGAGAACAAAAGCGCAGAGTTCACCGAGCTTCACTCCAAACATGTGACCAGAAAAAGGGGGGATGTAAAGCGAAAAAGAAAATCATTTGAAGGGATTTTATAGATTGCAGATTTAATGTCCGTCTGATGGAAAAGAAGACAGAGAGAGAGATCAGAATTAATCCTCTTAACTCTTTGTTTGGTAATCTGATTTTGTCTGATTTTTTAGGCTGCTATCTCTGCTTGTGGTTACTGATGCTGTCTCTGGATTTGTCACAGCCATTTTCACCTTCAATGCTATGCCCCACCCCATTCCACAATACTATGGTTTGGACTTGGCATCCAAACAAATGCTCAGTATATGTAAATCCACAGCGCATCTCGCCACAGCCGGTGATGTGTCTCCTTATGAGATGATTCCCCGCACTGACATTGCTCCAGAGAGGCACACTATGGCTGCCTCTGTTCCAAATAAATGACCTACTTTGCACATTAACACACATTTACACACAGGCAAGATCCCGCGTGGCTTTGTACTTTCTCCTGCAGTTCAGCCATCCATACATCCATTTCTGAACCCGTTTATTTCAGTAAAGCCTGATTTATGCTTCTACAACTCCGTAACTCCATGGCCACGCAATAATGTAGATGTGGGCGTGAACCTTTCAAAGTTGTCCGTCGTGTTGGTGGATGTTGTAATGAAATTTACTGCTGAAATAATAGGGGGTGTGATGTCACTGTTCCTGATCAGGTTTCCCCCCATTCTAGACCAATTTGTCCCTCACTGAGCTCCACTTCTTTGTACAATCATCAACCTCCAAACCAACATTAGGTGCAATTTCCCTCTGTGGATTGCGTGTCACTTGAGCATCTTCGGAGTTTTTGGACTCCGTGTTTTAAAGTTGGTCATATTTGCGGACTCTTCTGCCAAACGTTCCTCTATTTGATCCATGTTCGAAATGTAATCCACGTGTGCACTGCAAAAACTTTGAAAATATGACGGGAGAGGAAGGATGTGAAACTGGAAAAGTGACTAATCACAGCCCTTGTGGTCTCCGTCGTTTTGACGTGTAGTACCAATTTTGGGGAAGTGCACGTCAGGCTAGAGTCCCTCTATTCAGAGAGTAGCAACATGACGAGCCAAAAAAAAAAAAAAAAGGTCATGTGACTCGTGGTGCCATCTTGGGGCCAAAATAGCATTCGCTGTTAATCTATTTATCTGTAAATCCATCTTACTTATTTATTTATTTGCAGAAAATGCCAGGTTGCTGTGCATTTGGATGCACAAATAGACACAACAAGGGGCTCAAGATGTACAGATTCCCTTCACATCTGAACAGAAGAAAAATTTGGGATGGAAGCGACTTCACCATCAAAGTTCTGAGAGGTAAATTTAATATTCAGTTCCATGTACAGTAAAACTCACTTAAACAGCCATCATATAAACTGAATGTATTTGTATTGTTTCTATATAATAATAACACAGTATATTATGGATTTTCACTCACATCTGATAAAATACCTGCCTGATCGCAATGTATTTCCACAAAAAAAAAACCCTCACATGCAACCGGACAGAACAGTCTGGATGTGCACAGTAACAGAGGTACAAAATTAAAATTCAGTGCTCTGACACTGGCCAATTCGAGGAAATGGAACCGGAACATTCCATGATTAAAAGACGGGCCATTTATTTTTTAAATCAGACACAGCAAAGGGTTGTGGATTTGACACTTTTCTCTTTTCACGCTTTTTTCTCATATTTTATAGTTTTGTGGGATTTTTACATTCAGAATCACATACGTTTGGAAGAAAAAGTCTGCAATTTACAACATGGAGTCGGAAAAAAGAGGAAACTGTACATCTTACATTTGAACTGAGTCGATGATTGTAGAAAGAAAAGCTTACTGAATAACAGTTTAGTCCGAATAAAGCATACTCCAGCGATAGAGAAATTTAAAACTGTCACGCACCTCAGCATTATTGAATGAGACGGAGTTACAGCTGCAGAAGTGTAAATCAGGTTTTAAATTAATAAATAAATCATCATAAATTGTAAATTCATGTAAATTTGATAGCTTAACTATTTTATATTTATTTGATAGTATCTGTACGTGTTGCTGTATGTGGTTAAATGATAAAGAAAATGTTGAAAAGATAAAGGTTCATTCAGTAGTTTGGCACAATTGGCCCCAAATGGCGCCATGTTCTCAGTTGATGCTGCTCTCTGAAAAAAGGACCCTACGTCAGATTACGAAGAGGGGCTCCGGGAAGGTACGCAATGACGCAGAGCCCTCTGCGTTGCTCTGCTTCGGAGACAGAGAAGCATAAATAAGGCTTAAGGGTCACGGGGGGTTGAAACTATCCCTGCAGTTATTGGGTACACCCTGGACAGCCCGTCAGTGTATCTCAGGGTCAACACATACCAACAAACACATTCACACTCTTACTCACATCTACGGACAGTTTAGAGTCTCCAAGTGTCTTTGGAAGTGGGAGGAAGCCGAAGCACCCGGAGGAACCCATGCAAACACAGACAGTACATGCAAGCTGGACCTTCTCACTGTGAGGTAACAGTGCTAACTGTGAAGCCTCTGCGCTGACTCCCAGCTCAGTCACTTTAAGTTAATGTGGCTTGTGTCCAATGCTGACAAAATGCATCATTTTACCTACTCACCTGTTATCTTTAAAGCAACAGTGTGCAGGATTTAGGTGTGTTTATCAGCATAAATGGAGTACAGCATTCATAACCACTTGTTCATTAGTGTATAATTAATTACCTGCAACAATGAACGATGGGTTTTCATGAAGTAGAATGGGTTTTTCATATCTGCATGGAGCAGGCCCCCTCGCGGAGGACCGCCATGTTGTTCCACCATGTTGATACAGAGGCCCAAAAGGGACAAACTTATTCCTCCTCTCACATTTGCAGTGTGGCCAAATGACTGAAGAAAAGGATCAGCAGTCATTCCCCTACACGCTGTCGACTGGTTGCTCAGTTTGACATTCCTTGTTTTTGTGATAGGTAGAGTCATACATATTTCTTATCATAAGAGATGGCAACGGAGCACAAATCCCCATTGCCAAAGAAGGGAAAATTTGAAGAGAAATAAAATTATGACCGGCAACAACATAATACAATCTGCAACCTCACCACTAGATGACACTAAATCCTACACACTGTAGCTTTAAGGAGATCATCATTAAACAGCAATATTTTAAACCATATTTCCATATGACCTCACAGGAAGACTGCTGTATGTTATCCACCTGGGTGTCTGGCAAAAATGTACTTGTACCACAGATGTGTTAAAAGAAGGTGAACCAGGCTCAGAGGCCCACCGAAGGTGCTGCTTGCCCAGGCATCACTATTTCCAGACCGCCACCCCCTCCTTTCTCCCCCACCTCCACCTCTGGTGGGGAAACTATAGCACTGTGCAGGCCCCAGTCACAGACATAAGAATGGATCCATTATTCACACTGGCTGTAAGAGGGCTGGCACACAAGGGAGGGATGTAGCAGTGCGACACATATACTTACTTTGCCTTAGAATTACTCAAACAGGCAAAATAAGGTAAAATAAGGTAGCTCCTCTTCACGTGAATCATTAACATGTGTGGATTAGTCTTCAAACTGTGAGCTTTGTAGCAGGAGCAGCAGATCACCGTGCATTTTCAGTTTTACAATTAAATGATTAATGATACAGGAAAGAAAAAAAAAATCATCAACGCAACTTCTCAGGCACTATGGACACGCATGGACCATGCAAACGATCTACACCCAAATATATGCAATTGGGTTTTGAACATATGAAACATTTTATGTCAAATTTAAACCTGATTCTCTTTAGTTTAGCTCTACTTAATCTGGGCTCTATCAGAGTTTTGGCCCCACATACTTATAATATATGAATAGCATGTGGAACCCTGCCCCCTTTTTCCCCCTAATACTTTTAAACACTTGCCGGCACCAGGAAGAATGTTGTACATATAGATTACATCTTTTTTTCCAATTTTAGCCAAATAAATTTTAGGAATTTAGTTCCATTTTTTACACTTTAGAACTGATTACATTATAACAACTTACACTGCACACACGTCAAGCTCATGAGGTGCACGACTTGCAGGTGTAGTGAAGAAACAGCCCACAGTAGAAAACAAACAAGTACAGAAACGGACTGATGTTCAGGACAAAACCAGTGAAAATATACAAAAAAGAAAAACAAAACAAAAAGAACAGCAAATCAGCATATCTGCACATCTAAGCTCCACAGTTTTTACTGAGGAATGACAAACGATCAGTTTCAACACAGCTGTCGATTAGCTAATCAGCTCATGGTTTCAGCATGAGTTGTCTCTATGACCGCTGTGCACGCTCAATGTCCGAAATGATCGGCAAACTACACAGACACATCAGGTGACAGACACACACACACGCACACACAATTACATACAGAATGCAAAGCAAGGCAACAAATTACAATGCCAGCGACTCCGCTGCTCTTCCATGAACGCCTGACAAGGCTGCAGCTCCACGCCCCACAACACAGTAAAATGGATACATGTTCTCTCTCTCGGGCACACACAAAAGGTCCAGATTGTACACAACTTTGCTCACCGACCATGATAAGAAAATGTGGCAAATGCGTAATCTGATATGCATGACTTGAGGTTTCTCTTGCCTTTCTTTTCCACTTGGAAATCGCAGGTTGCATCCCATAATTTAAACCAGCCTCCGTCTGTTCCTCCATTCCAACTTTGCTCCCCCCCTCCCCCATCCCACCACCCCCCTCACCATCGCTCCTTCTGTCTCCTGGCAATCTGGGCTTTTGCATGTTTCCTCATTAACATACTGCAGAATGTGCAGATGTCACCACAAAATGATCCACCTTGCAGCACTTTGATGCCATTTTGTAAGTATACAAACTACACTGTCAACATTTGCAACCGGTGCCCAAACAAAGGCCATCTGAGGGCTGTGATGGTGACTGACGAGGTATCACGTCTTTGCTAGTAATCATGCAGTTCAAGGCTACTTGAACATAGTATTCATGCATGTTTCAGATCAAAAGCATCCTGTCCTTCAGTTTTTCTTGTACAGAAGATGGCAATGATTGGAGGACGGGATTTGGGGATTAGCAGTTGGCCTCCTCTTAGAGATTGATATTGGAATTGATGGAGGTAGTCAATAGCCATATAGGGTAAGTCACCACTGGTGCAACACTGAGAACTGCTGTTGAGGTTTCACACTCTAGAAAGAGCTTGAAGCACACACAGGATTATATTGCTGCTGCAGTGTGCAAATGGATTTTTTTTCCCCCCCGTAAATCAACATCACAGGAATACGAGCAACATCTCTTTTGACTTTTCATACTTACTGTGTGTGACCGTCTGCTCTGTTACCTGAACAGCACCAGCTGTCTCCAGGTCAATATGAAATGCAACACCCAAAAACCCCCAACCCGATAATTCTATCATCATACAGTGAGTTGGCATGCTTTCATTTTAAACAGCTGTAACTACAAGGCACTCAGAGAGCACATACCTCTGCCAAGGCACATGTTCCTGAATCCTTACAACTTCTTCTTAATCCTGGATCCAAAATATGTTGGGGATCAAATTCTAAATAAAATTCCTAATTTTCTTGGACATTATCCATTTACTCACGAAATTTCATCAACATCCTCCCACAACATTTTCCTTACGGGTGATTCTTTAACTATGGGCACTATTGGCCTTGTAAATGTAATTTCCACCACACCATTGCCTTATAATATAAAGCGCCTTGGGGCAACTGTTTGTTGTGATTTGGCGCTATATACATATGCTCTGATGTCACTGTTTATCTCCATAGTAACTACCCAAACAATCTTTCATACAAACTGTTTAAAGGGACATTACAGTGTTGTGGTGGAAATTACGGCAATAGTGTGGGACAACTACATTTTGTTTAAAAAAAATCACAACAGTTGTATGACATTGAATACCCCAATTATGTTTTGATTATTTTACTGATATTTTATTCAGAGATATTTTAAAACATTAGAAAAAAATGTTTCTTTACCATTCATTTTTATCATTGAAGATCAAAAGTCTGGGTGTGGGACAAGCACAAAACGGCAATATTTGCATATAATGATGCTGAAAAAAGGTGAAAAAGTCATCATACACTACTAGAACAAATTTCTTAACACTTTCATTGTAAAGATAACTATAAAAGTGTGAAATTTCCCCTTTTTTCTGTTTTTCATACAATATGATCAAAGGACATAATAAGTGCCCGTAGTCTAAGAATCACCTTTAAATGTTGCTGTGTGCCAAACATTCCTCTGGATGTCAGTTCCAGAATATACTCCAGATCACCTCCAAAACTAAGACGCTTACTTCCGAGAACATCATCTATCTGCTCACCAGACTTTATTCTCATAATAGTAGTTTTAATTTCAAAATGTTTTTTCTTTATTTGTTTTTAAATTTTTTGTAATAGTTACTGCAATAGTCCACTGAGTGTTTTTAAGAGTTTTTCTGACAATGCAAAATTCAATTTGATCAACCGAGTGAGCATTGAAGCAACGTCGGGATCCTGAAACCATTTAATGTATTAATTTGCTGTCAATCTTCAGAAAATGGTGCCACTATTTTGCTTCCTTCCTTCGCTTTTGAAGTTAAAGAATGCTAAAATAAATGAAATAAATATCTTCTGGCATTTACACCAGGATGATTTTGTACTGTAGGTGGCGGTAATGTGCCAAATGGTGCTCCACATGCCAATTAACTGGAAGAAGAAAAAGAAGGAGCAGTTTTTTAAAATTATTTTGTAATGGTGACTGTAATATTTCTGCCCATTGCGTGTCTTAAAGACAGTTTTTCTTACTTAATACGTAGCCACTGTGTGATTCTCAGGAAGTTCCGACTAGTGAGTTGAGCTGAGACGCAGCGTGTAGAGTGAGCGCTCCTCACAAGTCCATGTTCATACATAGAGCCCGAATCTGTCCTCATGAACATGCTTTTCTTTTACTGTTCTGTTCTCTTATGGGGAGGTGATGGTCTAGTGGTTAAGCGTTGGGCTTGAGACCAGACTATCCTCGGTTCAAACCCCAGCCTGACTGCAAAATCATTAAGGGCCTTTGGGCAAGCTCCTTAATCCCTACGTTGCTCCCGGTGTGTAGTGAGCGCCTTGCATGGCAGCACCCTGACATCGGTGTGTGAGTGTGTTTGTGTGAATGTGAGGCCTAACTGTAAAGTGCTTTGAGCATCTGATGCAGATGGAAAAGCGCTATATAAATGCAGTCCATTCTTATGTAAACTTTCAGACTACACTTTAACACCGTAGCTGCTTATCTATGCTAATGCTAAGTACCGCGTTGAGTATTTTGCTCTTCAGGCTACTACAGAGATGAGCCTCTTTTTTACATTCTAGGAAAACCAACCAATGCAATATGGGTCTCTTGAAAAGCACACAATTCACAAGATTTCACCCAACGATGGAGCTGGGTGGATGCAACGCTTCTCAGCTAGAAAATTGCAACTTTTGATGCCGTTCAGTAAAACCACTGGAGAAAACAGGGAAGAAACACTCTAATTTTAAAAATCCATATGATCAAGCTAACATAATATGATGACGACTTGTAAACACATGAGAAAACATTTATTCCGGTTTTTCTAAAGTGTCTGCAGACCATCATTTTTCTGTGGCTGTATTTAATGGAATGTCAATTTCAGTGTCACAGGAACACCATTTCTCAAATGACTTGAGATAAACTTCTGATGCCCCTCACAGAACTAAAATTTGTACATTCTTTGGCACATGGCAAAATGCAACACATTCTGTTTTCAATTGATTCTTGAAACCACTTTTCTTGTCAGTTAATGGACAACATGACCACAGATGCACAGGCAAAAGGCATATGTGTTCAGCAGCTGGTTAAACATGACAGAGAGCAAAATCCTACATGCAACCATCTTATCTTGTGCATAATCAACAGCCTTCACAACACAAAATGACACTGAAGCTCATCTGCATGAGCCCATGTTTAACATTTTGCAGATAATGGTAAGGTAGGTAATAAATCAAGATCCTTACCAGTGGATCAGGAGGTTTCTGTTTCCTCTTCAGCAAAATCTGTGTTTTTAATCCTCATTGATTACAGGGCGGGTCTGAAATGAAACAAAACAGAATGCAAAACAAATCAGGGACAATAACAAAACAAAATCTGCTTTTTTTTTGGGTGACAAGAAGACAAGACTTTGGTGGTTTTTATCAAGATAGAATAAAGCACCCTGTCGTGCATCTGAGACAATGGACATACGCAACAAGAAGTGACAGCGCTGGAGTGGATGTAGTACATTTCTAATCTCTGTCAAACACGAAACATAAAATACTTAAATGACAAACACAAGTTGGCTTTCCTTTTTCCTTGTGAGTGTTTTGCTCCCATCCAGTTGCAAAAGCAGCTGCCTTTGAACTCTGAATCATGCAGAAATATTTCTTCCCCGCTCGTGGCCCTTCTCTAAGTTGGATGAGCACATCTCCTAACGGGGCGACCACTCGCTGATTATTAATGCGTTAGCCTACTTTACCATATCGCATCTCCAACTCACTTATTTCTTGTTATTTTTTTTATTATTATTCTGTTGAACTGCTTAAAAAAAAAAAAAAAACAAAAAAAAAAAACATCTGCATTACATTTTGCTGAACGTGAACTGGAACAGATGACGGAAAGAAGAAACTTGAGCTGTCTTCACAGGCTACAGATTACTCCCCAATTAATTATTGTGAACACCAGTGCAAGCAAGCTATACACGCCTCCATGGTTTATTCATTTCCCCCTTTTTTGAGTTAAATAAATTACTCATATGGGTTTAATTAACTAAATGTGATCAGATATTGTAATTTCACACATGGATATGGGATAGATAGAAGAGTATTTGAGCACAAAGAAACCACAGAGGCCATTAGAAGTGCTTACATGTAATCATTCTTGGCGTTACCAACAACAGTGTTAGTGTAATGATTATTCTAATCATGGTTTACACACTGGGAGGTTACCTTACTATTCTAAAGCTGGGCCAGTGTTCACTGTTCTTATAATATCTCTTTCATACAGAAGATGCCGTTGTGATATGCATCTCAAATATTAATTGTGAAAAGAAGAAGATAAGAGGATTATCAAGAATGAAAATACATATAAATCCAGAACAGTGGGTGAAATAGCAGAATATTCCTGTAGCGCTCTAGAATAATAAAAACCACACCAACAGGGGAGGTCTACTTTTGGGCAAGGTGTGGCCAAAAGTGTGATTTCACACTATATAATTATAAAGCCATACAAGGTTGTGTCCAATATGAACTCAGGTCTACATTCACGCATGCAAAACCTTTCATCCTCTGGAACTGCATTAAGCACAACAACACAGCAATTACCACAGTTAAATAGATGCATTTGCAAATGTCTTAAAGTTGAAGGATCAGATGTTTCTGCCATGGGAAAGAAATAAAAGGCAAACTTCATAATTCTAAAGAAAGACTGGAAACATTTCTGAGATGTAATCTATGACTTGGGAGGTGCATGAGGAGCCAGATAAATGAATACTCTTGCAATGCTCACAGACACCAAAAAGATTATGAAATTAAATTCATTTATAATTGATTAATTATAATTAATTATTAATTAATTCATTAATTTTATCAATTTACAACTTGTTCACATTTTTACTACTGTGCTGCAGCACAATGGCACTGCCATAGCTTGCTTTCTGTTCACCACTTGGGGCAGCACCACATAACTCATAATAGAAAAGTCCCCAATGACTACAGCCTGAATCGAGCAGGAAGGGGAAAGATCTTGAAATACCAAGACCTGAAAAATAACCTACGAACAACATGGTCACTGAAATACATCAATATCATGCCAGCTGTGGTGGGGGCAACAGGCCTGATGAAGAAGAACCTGAAGAAATACTTTGAGGCAATCCCCGGTCACCGAAGCGCACATGAGGTGCAGTTGTCTGCAATTAAGGGAATGATCACCATCTTGAAGAGAGCCCTCGGATACAATGCCAGCTCTGGTTAGGATAACTATAGAGCCTAGGGTGCAACTTTAGACCCCAGGTTTGGGGCCCACTGCATTCTATTAAAAAGACATCAAAGATAAATGAAAAAACAAAGACAAAAAAAGGTGAAGCATAGAAGAAGACTGCTGCTTTTGTTATTAGCCTGATACCTTACCATAAACAGCTTTTCCTAAATAACGTTTCCATTTGGAACCAGTAGGACAGTATTTACCAACTGTGAATCAAACATGAAGTTCGAAGGCACATTGATTACTTATACCTCCTACCAGTCTCAGACGTGTTGATTTTAATGTGGCCTTACAGACAATGTTAATGGCGCTGTGTCCAGTCTCAGGAGAGCTTTGTGCTGATTTTTGAACTTTTCCAGAGTTTAAAAACCCAGAAATAGCAGCAGGATCATCATAACTAATTTATAATGTTAAAATCAAGCCACTGACTGATTTGTAGTACAATTAGATCAATTCAAGCGTTCATGGATCGATGTAGTTCCATATTTTACTTTAAAAAACACAACAAAGCAAAACACGCACATACATGTAACACTAATGTTGAACAGTGTTTTTTTAAAAACTGTTAATGTACACCTATTTTTTTGTATACCTATTCTGAAAAAAATGAAACTTGGACCAGCTTTAGAAAAATTACTGTAATTTTGTTTTTTTACATGTTTTTCTGAAAATACATTTAAAATTTGTTTGAAACCTTAAACAATTTGAGGGGAAAAATAGAAAATATAGTTTAGAAGTTTAGAAGTAAATATAGTGTATAAGTTTTACTTTTTCAGCAGACTTTTTATTGATTCAAAGACCACCTCATCATAAAATTTCACAGAAATCCATCCGACACCGTGTGATATCCTGCTTTCAGATCAAAACACAAAGACACAACCTGTCCATCCTTTGTCAGTTGATAAAGGCACTAAAAGGCACATTAAAATGGAAACATGATCAAAATATTGCAGCTCGCCTCAAAAATATTGTGTAAAACCTCTCCAAATGAATGGCACGTTTTATCTTTAAACCACTGCAAGCATCCGAGTCAGGGAAGGTCTTCTTTTTGCTCACATAAACTGAGAATCAAAACACAGTAAGCTGAGGAATCGCCTATTCAGTTATCCAAGGTAATTTCTATGCCTTTGTGTCTAGTCGTTCCAAAACACATTATCTAATGCTGGTGTTATTTTCCACTCATGCAAAGGTTCCACCGTGGCACTAAATGAGCTGCAGCGACTGATAGAAAAACCAGGCGGTAATTTACTGATGTACGGTAATGAAACATGAGGCTGACGCGGTGTGTTTGCTCTCACTGACAGGAAGTATGTCTGCTAAGAGCTGTACCTGCTTGCAAAACACTGCCACAGCGCTGCACAACACAGGCGGAATTATCAGGGAAAAAAAAAAAGCAAACAAACAAATGGGGGCATTGATTCACTAGTTGTATATTGACAGCCCTCTCCAGAGAAGAAATAAATTCCCCCGGTGAGGCTTTGTTTCCTCATCACACCACACAACGGGACGCACGAGAAGATGGGCGAGCAGGCCGCGCACACTTATGAGCATGGGCACGCGCGAATGCTTCACATCTGGATTCATCTCCGATAGGCGTTATCACAGATGCTATTAAACGTAGCAGAAGGCAAGAATTGTTGGAGAAAAGAGGCTGCCATCTGAATAATTTATTCAGAGGCTCATCTCGTCTCACACCGCGGGGATTTCTGCTTTCAATTTACACTGTTTGGCTTCCTGTATTCAAATCAGGGAGCAGATTTGTTGTGATTGGCACGCGGAAGGTCAACGTTAGCGAGCTAGCGTCAGCGCGATCCTCTGCGGGCTGGCATGCCGATCCATTAGCGCACTAGGTTAGCGCGTGCATGCCCATCTTTGTTTACTGCGGTGTGCGTGCGCGCCACAACACAGGCCTGTGAGTGCAGAGACGGCAGTGTGCGACTGAGCTTATTAGGCTGCTTTCCAAGTACACAGGAGGCTGGAGACATTACACTGGCTGGGGGAGGAAGGAAAAAAAACTGCATTGGTAATCATTGCAGGAAGATGTTAGGACTGCAGAGACGGAGCGGGAGGGGAGAAAGACAAAAAGGACACGAGAGTGAAGGAGAGAAAGAATCAAGGATGAGAAAGTGACTGTGAGGAGAAAGGAGGGAGGGCGTCGCGGTGCTCATGCGTGTCCTCACTCTGGTTGTCTCAGTGGGACTGAGGAGAGTAGGGAGACTGGTTCAGTAAGGTGCAGGTCATCTGTGACAGGATGAGCTGCCATTAGCCGAAGGCGCACAAAGCAGATGACAGGCAAGAGGAAAAATCTCACACTGTATTTGCAAGTGCAACGTTTGAAATTCCTGCACAAAAGCTCAGTTGTTTTTTGTTTTTGTTTTGTTTTTTTGCCTGCACGCATTGCTGTTGTTGCACAGTTCCTTGGGGATAAGATCAGTCAGTTTCACTTTACACTCAATGTAGGCGTCAGGCATGCTGCCGAGATGGAGAACATATCTGAGATGTGAACACGGTGTTTGTTTAAAAGCCCCATGCTTTGTTTGTGAGACGCTTCTCGTCCTCTGAAGCACAATTCAAATGTTTCTGTTTTGTAAACGGGAGGATGTTCGGAAGGGAAACGCTGCTTACCCAGCAAAATGCCCTCGTCATTCCCAGTATTAAACTGGTACGTGGTAGCTAGCACTGATCACAGCACTCGGTTATTTCTGCCATTACAAATGTGAATGGCGCTGTAGTGGGTGGGCGCAGCGTTGCAGTTCAACAAGACCTCTTCAACCAGCTGAATGCTATGGAAGCAGACAGGCGACCGGCCAGCCGCAGACATTCAACCCCGGCTGCTGCGCCGATGCCAATTCAACCCGACCGCTGAGTCCGCGTGATGAGGGAAGGGTGCAGAAAGAGAGACGGAGACACGAGTCAAACGCTGTGAGACCATCCTCTGTTAGGTTGCCAGGCATCTCCAATTTAGCCCCATTGTCTAGTTGTCCTCTTTTGTCAACTGATTTAAACAGTTTGGTTGTGCTTTTGTTACAGCCTATTAAGCATGTAGCTTGTTGTCTTCTTAATTTTTAAATGTCAGCGTCCATGAGGCTTTTTGTGTGTGTTTTACTCTCTGGCTTGCAGAGATCCGTGCAAACTGACAGGAAACTCAGCACCGGTATGACACAGCATGAAGGAATGCACCAGAGGATGTGGTTCTCTCTCCCTCTGTCTCCCCTTTTCTGTCTACCCTCTTAGCCTCCCTCACTCCTGCTGTGGGAAGGTCCATATCAACCCAGTAATTATCAAGGTTATTTTCTCCAAAGGACTAAATCCCTGTTTATGGGCATGAGTTTGTGTCACAAGGTCTTGGCTGTCAACCCACTGCAGATGACCCCGGAGAAAATCCTCAGCAATGCTGCAGTTGGTGCTACTTCTGCTCCTATTTAAAAAGAAAAAAGCAACTCTGTTATTGTGTCATGACTTCCAATGAGTTTGCAAAACCGACCTCATATCCTGCCAAAAACTAGGAGGTATAAACAAAGGATATACAAGAGCAAAAGAGCCAAAACAAAACAAACAAAAAAAGCAGCATTGGATAAAAGTGCATTAGATATGCTCGGCAAACACTGCATATTTCATATTCAAAGAGGCAATTTTGCATTATTATTGGTTTGATTCAATGTGTTCCAAGTGCCAGACGCCCTGGGGAATGGTGACCTGGGTTACAGCGCACATTTCCTTTGGCAGCAAGTAGAGAGGAAGTACAACTGAAAGGACAGTTGGTTAACAAGCCCCGTAAAAAAACAGCAACGTACGTGCAACAGGCTGCTATAATATCAGTTAATTACAGCAGGGGCAAACAGGAGCAACTCTGTCTTCTGAATGTGACACAGCGTAGGCTGCTTTTCTGCCACAGTAGGCTTGTCCACCAAGAAGAGCCCGAGGCGAACTCAGTTACAAGCTCAAAAGTAAATGTGCATGTAGCCAAGTGTTCGCTTCACCGGGGTCACACGCATGCTGGAACGAACTCTGTTCACATAAGCTGCTTCCTCTGCGTTTCATCGTGCAGGCTGGCCTTTGTTAGCATGCGGAAATGCCTCCAGAGGGAATGAAAATACAGTACTGGCAAGTCCCTGCAGCTCTTTTTTGAGTGAGGCAGAGATGGGTCCTGCAGCTGCAAGATCAGTCACGCACGCAACCACGCACGCACGCATGTATGCCAAGTACCCGTGTACGCTGACAGCTCAGGTTACGCGCAGAGATAACCGTGTTAACCTAAAGAACATAAACACGGGTGTGTGGTTACAAGGCTGCTACGGCACCAGAGGAACCAGAGGAAGCCAAATCTGACGGGAGAGAATCTAAGTTGGACTGATGTTCTCACGGCTGCCACAAAATTACAGGTTTGACTGGAAAGGCACACAGGGAATTCCATCCTGGGAGAACGAATTTCCTACACTGATGAAATCATAAAGTATTGTTCGAGAGTCCATGAGGCAGGACAGGGATGTCCAAGAGGTTGAGGAACTTTCAATTAGAAGCAAGAGGCAAAGTCCGTGCTGAAAAATGAGGCCAATGAGGAAGCGGCAAATCTTCCAGTTCACTTAATGGCCACTTGAGGCTGGTTTCAAAAGGGAGTCAATCCTCATAGCCCTCATGTTAAAATCTCCAACTTTAGAGCAGGAATAAACATGTTTACAGAATGGTACAAAACACAGTTTTGTTCTCCATGGCTATTTTTGTTGTTTAAGACAATTGTACGAAGGTAAATATAAATCAGTTTGAATTATTTAAAAGCGTGAAGCAGGGTTCTCCCCAGACAATGGAACAACAGCGCCACGCCGTCATACTGACATCTAGCGCTGCTATAGTGTAGTGTCATCTCATGATGTTTTAGCTGGAGACTTCGGGAATCAAACGGCACGCAAACTCGCTTTTGCGAGAAATTTCACATAAACAACTTTAGCTCTATTTTATCCTGTTTACATCCAGATGACACAAACCATAACAAAACAAGCCTTACATGAAGCCAGATCTCTGCATTTTTTGTTTCGTCTTGGCGGGGACGCAGTGATCGCCGGGCCGTCTGAGGAGGAGGCACGCCGGCGCCGAGTGTCACAGAGACAGGTGCACAGCCGACTCGATCAACGTTGTCTGTTGTGGGATCGATCAGATCAGAGGCTAAGAATGATACTGCAGCCTCTGTGACAGTGAACAAGGAGGCTTTTATGAAGAAAACGGCAGAACAGAATTTGAAATTCTTCAGGTACCGAGACACACTTTGAGATTTTGGTGCTGGACAGCTGTGTGCATTATTTCCATTCTTCTATGTTTTAAAGGCCATGTCGCACTGTAATCAGAGCATTTCCGAGTGTCTCCGACAGCGTTTCTTAGAGGAAACCACGCACTTAAATGAAATGCTGCTAACGTTAAAAACAGAACCACAGATTAATTACAAAGTTTATATAAGTGTGCTGTGGTGTTATGATGACTAGTTTTTTTTTTTTTTTTTTAAGTGATAGCTGTTAATTTAGATGCAGTCACGGTAAAAGGAGCTGCTTTTCACTGTGCAAAAACGTACTGCGTGTGCACATTGCGCAAGTGCGGCGCGTGCTGCTCCGTTACAGAACAGTCTCACGTCAAGACAGACACTCAAAGTAAAATAAAGATAAAGCCTACCAGATCCACTGAGAAGAAGAAAAAAAACCTGAACAGTCATCCACTTTTGATTTCCAAAGTCTGCTCCACCAAAGGAGTCCCCACGCATGGATCGCATGCGATCGCCAGTCGGTTTTGCGGAGCTCCTCGGAGTTCTCTCACGGTTAGAGAACCATAATCTCCTGAAAATAAAATAATAATTAAAAAAAAAAAATCCATCTATGTGTCCAGCCTGTAAAGAAACCACGTCATGAAGACATACCACGTGCAAGCTCACGGCGGGACTAAAACAGTGTCCAGCGATACAAACGGCAGCATCACCACACGTTAGAATCCAAAATACGACAGACTCTGAACATATTAAGAGTTTTGGGGTGAAGTGTGTCGCCTCCTCTCTGTCTATACAGCCTCTGTAAATCTGAACCTTTACTTTCGAATGAAAGCTCACAAGCCTCATTATCGGACGAAGCAGTGTTTGTTTCTTCACTGTGTCAGCCTGATGTTTCTGCTTTTCCTAAAATGTGCATCACACGCTGAGAAATGTCAACAGATGCAGAGTAAAATGCAGAGTAATAAGATGTTTTCCAGAAATGCACCTGCTGACTCGGGAAGGAAAGCTGGACCTTTTGTTTTTCTATTTTTATTTTATTTTTTGACAATATAGAGAAGTGTCAAAATCTGAATCACAAGGACAAAGGGGGGATTTTCACACTTTGAAGTGAATGGCCCCAGCCTGGTGATATTGTGACTTGGGAATTCAAACTTTTCAACTTGAAAACTATGCAGGTGAAAAGTGTAAAAAAGTCTGGAATTGCCCACATTTTAAATTGTCTTTCTGTACCTTATGTTTTTTCTTTCAAACAAGTTTATTGCACATTTGTTACATACAGTGTGTCAACAAAACATAAACATTTTAGATTAATTTAACTAACAAACAATTCAGCACAGAATCAGACCAGAAACAGAACAAAAAAATTTTCTTTTTTGTCTTTGGGCTTCAGGACACAAGGTCGGTTAGGGCACCGTGTGGAAGCGTTGCGCGCGTTGATAGTTCCCCACCACACCGCTATACTAAAAATTTCTGGGAAGAATCCTGATGAAGGTATGAATATTAGGGGTGTGGGCACTTTCAGACAAAGTTGTGTGTCAAGTCAGAGCTCAGCTAGCTGCTGTGGACACAACCCGGTCAACCAGTTATCCTTCCTGAGCACTGTATTACAAAAATCTATGATAATATGGCTTGCCGCGCAATTAATGTACAACCAGGCCATCAAAGGAGGCCAGTATTTCCATTGAGTGAAATTTTTAGTATTTTTTAATTTGTATGTTAGCACAGTTAGCACCACATTAGCAATAATTAGGTGGGTCATTAGGGCCAATGTTACTAAGGCAATATGCCAGTCATATGTTTTAATCCCTTCACTCAAGCCGTCCTTTATGAAAACCACTGCCCAGCCCATAAAAATAGGTGTTAATCAAACACCTATTTATAAAAACAATGGGCCTTTTTTCAGCAATGCATGGCCCAACAATGTGTGTGTGGCCGGTCTCGACACCTGTTGTACATAATGAATGATTACAATATTTCTGTACATTATTGTTTAAACAGTGGTACATTTTCTGTTTTCAGGTGGATGCTTGTGTTGTACCAACTGAATAAGAAGAAATACAAGCAAATATATGTCCATCGTACTGTAATAAATCAGGTGGACAAGAATTATAAACCTTTTTCTCACATATAGAATGTGTATTGTAGCTGCCACTTTGTGTACTACACTGGGATATGATATAAACATTTTAACACCTTTAAAACAGTGTAGTGTCTGCTGTCCAGTTTGCTGTCTGAGGTGTTTTATGGTAGCATTGTGATCATCCATTAATGTTCAACTTTCACAGATAGCAATATCAAGTCTGCAAAAATGGTATTGACGAAATGTTTTTTTTTCTTGGCGCCCATTGGTTCAAAGTGACACATTATAAAAAAGGCCCACTCCGATTGGCTGCCAGCTCTCCCCCACTTAAGGCTTTTTTGAATTCTTTGGCCGCACTAAACAGCGACGCATGCTCAATATCGAAGTTCTGATCAGGAGAGAAAGATGGCGCTCCAGGTTTTGTTTTTAACAAATATGACGTTCCAGCTCCTGTCCGTTCACATACCCTGGTCAAAGCAGTGCATATGAGTGGCACAGCGATGTTAAAGCCACCATTCAATGAGCGATGAACAGAAATTCTCATTGTTCCACTTCACTCACATGGTCTGGGTCAGTGGTTTTTGCTTCATAAGTTTAATTACATCCTAATTTCACATTAGTGATGCTCTAAAATATCGTCTGCATCACCCGGCTGAACGGCGCTGGAATTCATTGGAATTCATTCTTTACTTTAATGTGTACTCCGCATGCCCAGGAACATTTCATATCCCTCCTCATCTCATCCCTCCACTTCCTGTAAACATTTAGTCTTCATTAAGACAGTTGGGTTGGAGGCCGTATGAACTTTACACCTGAAGTTGGGCAGTTCGCCAAAGTGGCACGTCTTCAGCATGTGTGAAGAAAACCACGACATCGACAGCGAACTTGGACCTTCTCGATGAACCACTGAACCACTGTGCAGCTCAGCAGCTCCATTGCTCTCTCTTTCTTTTTATGTTCCATTACCTCATTTCATGGACATCTCGACTGGCAAAAAGCATGTGTTTGTAATCAGACGACAGTACCCCAACAACAGATGACTGCAAACAGTCAACGGCCAGCATTTAAGGCAAAAATACCCCCTATTAAAGAGACAGGCACCCGTGATTTAAAAAAAATACACCACATCATGGTCGTTTGTTCACTGGAAGCACAGATCTTGAAAATAACCCATCGCTCTTTCTCTTCATGATTATGACTGACAGTGACCATAATTAGTAGGGTTATTCAAACAGCGCAACTAAACTGGTCTTAAAATCATTTTGAATGGAAAACACTACGTAGAACACAACAGATCGGTCAGATTAAAATGTGGAAGTATTCCCTGCACTTACATTCAGTGCAACCAGGAAATTTACACAGGTACACTATTTTTGTCCATGTAAATTTTACCTCCTCCACAAAATTGACAAGACTGAGCTGCATACGAATACATCTTTGTTGTTTACTATGTGATTACTGAAATATAACAGCTGCCTATCGAAGTCACTTAAAACACCTGTTCATTATTTTTATGGACAGAATTTCTAGGCGCAGCCAGGGTGTAGAGGGGGTCTGGTTTGGGAACCACAGAATCTCGTCTCTGCTGTTTGTGGACGATGTGGTTCTGTTGGCTTCGTCAAATCAGGACCTTCAGCGTGCACTGGGGCGGTTTGCAGCTGAGTGTGAAGCGTCTGGGATGAAAATCAGCACCTCCAAATCCGAGGCCATGGTTCTCGACCGGAAAAAGGTGCTTTGCCCTCTTCAGGTCGGTGGAGTGTCCTTGCCTCAAGTGGAGGAGTTTAAGTATCTCGGGGTCTTGTTCATAAGTGAGGGACGGATGGGAGCGTGAGATCGATAGATGGATTCATGCAGCATCTGCAGTGATGCGGTCGCTGTATCGGACCGTCGTGGTGAAGAGAGAGCTGAGCAGGGGGGTAGAGCTCTCGATTTACCGATCGATCTATGTTCCGATCCTCACCTATGGTCATGAGATTTGGCTCATGACCGAAAGAACGAGATCGCGAGTACAAGCGGCCAAGATGAGTTTCCTCCGCAGGGTGGCTGGGCGCTCCCTTAGAGATAGGGTGAGGAGCTCGGTCACTCGGGAGGAGCTCGGAATCGAGCCCCTGCTCCTCCACGTCAAAAGGAGTCAGTTGAGGTGGCTCGGGCATCTTTTCCGGATGCCCCCTGGACGCCTCGCTGGAGAGGTGTTCAGGGCACGTCCCATTGGGAGGAGGCCCCGGGGAAGACCCAGGACACGCTGGAGGGACTACATCTCTCGGCTGGCTTGGGAACGCCTTGGGGTTCCCCCGGAGGAGCTGGGGGAGGTGTGTGTGGATCGGGAGGTCTGGGCGGCTTTGCATGAGCTGCTGCCCCCGCGACCCGACTCCGGATAAAGCAGAAGAAAATAAATGGATGGATGGATAGATGTACTGAAATAAAATTACAGTAATTCACAACATGCACAACTTAAATTTTTAACTTATCAATTATTCCAATAAAATCACTCCATCTCACCTGAAAACAGCTGTACCACAGGACCCAACACGCTTTCTTTTGTAAGCTATAGAAGAAATAATTTCTGTAGAGCTCTGAAGTGTGATGTCACATGTACACGACAACATTCAAACAGGTTCCACACTATCTTTTTAAAAATGTGTTTTTTTGTGTGTGTGTGTGTGTTTTCAAAACTAATCTGAGTGCAATGAGTTTAATGTGTGGACTTGATGTTGTGACCATTACACAACCATCTTACAACCAAAACATCACCTTTATATGACTATTTGATAACAAAAAATTCAAAAAGGTGACTTTCATGTAATGACATGATCAACTCAGTTAAAATAACAGATCCTTGCCTACTGATGTGCAATACTCCTGCAAACCGATTTCAGACTACAGTTTTACAACTACAGTTCCCCATGCCTTATCCTTTCATTTGTCAAAAAACACACAAGACAACCAACTAACCTTACAACGTCAGCATGACATCTGTTGGACGTCACAGCATGATCTACAAAATGACATCACATCAGGATTTTTCCCTCACTGCAGAGATATTAGCTCATCAGAAAAGTATGACACTAACCAGGCTATTGAGACAGCATTCATTTTTCCATAGCAACTGTATGTGTAGAACCAGCAGAGTGGTTGTCAGGGGGTTTTCGTGTCATCACTTCGGAGGTCTAAGGCCATATGGTGCTGATCTCTGGATTCCGCAGTGTGAAGCAGATGAATGTTTATGATTCCTTGCTGGATGGGACACGTGTCGATCTCAGGCTGCTCCCCAGCCCGAGGCTGGTACCCACTTACATCTGGGTGGGCTGAGACAACCCACTTGAAGTGTCTTGCGAAAACACACAGACCTGGAACTGAAACCCAATCTACAGATGGGTAGTTCAGCTCTTCTGCTACAGAGCCACTTGTCCTTTCTTTGTTTGGTTTGTTCATATTTCTTCTTTCGCTGAGTATACTGGAAGGCTGGAAACTCACTCAGCACACAGCAGGCTTGAAGCAGCATATTCCTGCAAAGACTAACAGTAACACAAAACGTACTAACAGCCACCTATTTACGCTTATGTATCAAACTAACCTGTACATTTTGGACTAAGGGAAAATGTTCATTAAACAGCAAACGTGACAGAGCACAAGAAAGCAAACTGGTGTGAGATCAAACCCACAATCTCCTTATGCTGAGGAATCCATAGTTCCCTTTTTTCTGCAGTCTACAGGGTTTCCTTTTTTTTTTTTACAACTTCTCTGTTACATGAGCCAGTTATAAAATGTCCATGTGCTGTATGTCAACCTGCAATTTGAGCCTGGCTATTTTGCATGGGAAAGACAAGTTTTCATTGCAGTACTTTTGATGTACACTTTCCACTTCTGTGTTAAAATAACTACAGTTATGTCGGTTTAAAATTGCAGGATCTTTCAGACTGCAGGAGCCTTTACTTTTCCCATGGAAGTAGTATTTTACTTTTGAAACTGTTGTTACTGAACCATTTCTTAGTCTGTACTCATGGTTTGGTGCTTACAATACTTAACAATTCCGATGTGGTAAAAGGCGAGCTTCACCCAGCCTAAAAGTACTTTCTATGCTTGAAAACACAAACTACACTGAAAAAATAAATTACTTGAACCAACTTAATTGAATTGTGTCAATTGGTAACTTATATATATATAAATGCTTGTTCAAAAGAAGGCCAGAATCTTTGATCCCAAGTTCAAATTGAGGTGAAGATTTAACCAAGCAACTGGATGAAATACTGTCTTCCTGCTGAAGGCATATCAAGCAGATTCAAGATGTACTGAGTGTCTGAGCTTTCAGGACAGCTGCTGGAGTTTCTTTCTGTCACTCAAACACACTGCACTCCCTCTGTCCTTTTTAGCCACTGACAGCAGGCACCCAGCGATGACATGAGGAGTGTCTCTGGCAGCCACTAAGGCAGCACTAAACAGACCGAAATATCTACTCTGACAGACGGACAGACAGTCACACACTGTGACACGCGTGCAGCTGTCACTGGTCTTACTGCTCTTCTTCCCAGCTCTTTGGTTCCATGTCATTTTTGTGTATGTAGTTCCACCTTGAACAGCATTTACCTGAGAGATTTTATTTGTTTCTTGTTCCCCGCCATATATCAAGTACATACAATCAGGCATTATGGTTAAAGCTACAGTGTGTAAGATTTAGAGTCATCCAGTGTTGACTTTATAGATTGCATTATGCCATCAGCAATCAGGATTTTATTTCCTGTTCATGTTTTTTGCTTCTTTGGTGTCGTCTGTTGTGATAAGCAATATCTTTGACCTTTTATTTCATAAATACAACAGTTCTCAAATTGTTAGCCTGGACTAGCAACCAGTAGACAGTTTATAGGGGGAGCAAGCAGTTATTCCTCTTCTTTTTTCTTGAGTCTTCTGGCTGTGCTACAAAATGCGAAAAGCAGAGTAGGTATGTTCCTTTTGTATCAATATGCAACCTACAAATCAGATTGGTTAAACTGTCTACCAATATAATTAGTTGGTTCGGTATTGGTTATTTTCAACAGATATAGTGGTTAGCCAGTGACCGTCTACTGGTCTTCCCTGTTATCAATCCATTGGTACAGTGGACATTTTGAAGGTTTTTTCAAATTTTTGGGGAAAGAGAGACTTTGACATCGAGTAGGCCAAATTGAAGAACATTTTTTAGTCTCAAAATTGAAAAAAAAAGCACACTGAGTCTACTGTTAATCTGGATTGGATAATTTGAGTGAGAACCTGACTGGACACATACATATCAATGCAAAGGACTGGTTAATGTTCACCAATACATCGGCTGATTTAACCCATTTGTTTTTAGAATGTGGTGGTGCAACATGTATATGACCTCCATGAAGGTCCCGGTCCCACATAGATATGAAGGACCTCTTCTAAGTTCATGAAAAGACACAGAATCATTTTTGCTATTAGTGGGCACTGCTAACCTAAAAGTTAGCTTTGATAATTGCTAATCTGCTAAATGAAAAGTTAACTATGATAATGCTAACCGATAAATTGCTGAAATATTAAGCTGAAGCTGCATAAACCACTAACATTTATTATATGATTTGGCTTGTTTTTGTTGTTGTTGTTGTTTTGTTTTGTATTGAAAAGCTGGAAATACAGACTCAAAGAGCTCAAATGTTAATACATTTTAGTGTAAACAGTAGTTTCCAGTAAACATACAGGTTATTCACCGTACAGAACGTATTAAATTAATAAGGAATATTAAGAAATAAAAATACTCCTGGAAAATAACTGTAATAATTGAATGTATTTACTCTGGCTTGACGTCCTGCTCCTTTATCCCGTCATGATGCTTTTTACCTTCGCACAAGTCAGTTTTAGTTGTTGGATTAGTGTATAAGCTCCAACAGGAACAAACATGATTTCAGGATTTGGACATGTTTTTGACCATTAAACCTTTCTTAAAAAAAACAAACAAACACAAACAAACAAACAAACAAAAAAACAAGTTAGTGGACTTAAATTTCACAGAACTAAATTCAGTGGAAGCTAACTGGTCTGCTAATGGTTTTCAGTTAGCTTAAAAGCCAATCTGCTAACAAAAATGTTCACTTTGCTAATTAGCTGCTTGCTGATTAGCTCAACTGTGCTCACCACTGTTTGCAGCAGGTAATTATACACTCAGAAACAGACATTTATGAATGTGATACTACATTTATGATAATAAACACCATTAATTAAGTACTACACACTGTAGCTTTAACTCTGCCTGGCTCATGGTCAGTGTATACAAGGGGAACATGGAGGAAAGAGGGGGTTCAGGTGTAACAGGGGCGTATTGTTGAGCGCACCGCCTTCCTGCACTTGACCAAAGTCTGCCTGCACCAGTCTAATTCTTACTCCTTCATTTGGGCATTCATTTGGTCTTACTTTCTTCTGCTCTCACACGACACTCTGTTCTCTCCCTGATTTGCTCTCTCTCCTCATCCACAGCCGTTGTCAATTAGTAGGGTCAGGGAGTGGAGCGCAGAATAATTCAGGCTCTGGTATCTGGAACTGGAAGGACCCAAAAATCAGAAGCAACAAGAAACCACTGCTGCAATATGCTGCATTAAAAAAAAAAAACAAAAAAAAAAAAACCTGCACTGTGGTTACATGTGCATTTGCAAGTGTGTGTTGCATCATTAGCCAACAGGTTGTCACTGACCTTTGACCTCCATATTCTAACAGGCATGAATATGACAGAACTGCTAATGCTGTAATTGGTGCAGAGCTGATGGAAAGACGTGTGGACGAGACTTTTTCTGCAGCTCAGTTTAATGATTCAGGCGCGTCTGGCTTTCAAACAATGGAAAATCACTTGCACACATGCACAGGCAGGCACACCCACGTACCAAGTCTTCGCCCGATGCAGAAAGCTACTTTAATTGCTTTGTTTCAGTGGTCCCCTCTGAATGAAGAAGGGGGGAGAAGAGAGAATCGGGAGACTGCAGTTTACAAGACACATCTGCAGGTGTTGTATTTCAAACCGAGAAACTCAAGCTGTGAGAAAACACACACACACACACAGGCACAGATAGAGGAATATAAAATCACTCTCTCACATGCACTGCAGGCTTCCTCCATGGCATCCAGCCTGAAAGCACTGGTACATCTGAGCGAGGTGAAATTGAAAATCTCTTAGCATCTGTGTTTCTTTATATAACCCCAACTTTAATGTGAGGCAATGAAAAATATATGACAGACAAAGCTGAGGCACAATATATCGAGCACAGCTCCTGTCAAACCCACAAAAAGAAAGTGCTCGTCAATGGAACTCTTGCAACGTTGGCTGACAGCTCCCACTACAGTCTGGTCCATAAGTATTTGGACATTGACACGCTTTTTGTAAAATTGTCTCTGCACACCGCCACAATGGAGCTATAGTGAAACAATCAAGATGTATTCGTGGTGTAACTTTTCATATTATTTGCTGCATCATCATGGTGGAGGGGCACAGTTTGCCAGAAGGCACATGGGAGACTTGAGCCTCAATTTGATTTGGTTTCCATCTCTGCTCTACGCCACCAAAGAGCTGTGACTATTGATGCAACAGACAAAAGTTGCACTATGTGGGGTTTTAGTGCAAATAAATTTTTTGCCCACAAAAGAGATCTGATTCATTTAATATTATGTACCTGCCGATCACACAGTCCTGATCCAATACTTTTGTTTTTCTAGGTATTACACTTGCACAGAACACTCTGCAAGCACATTAAAGTCAATCCAATGTATACAGCATAAATACGCCAGTCTCACGCTTTTTTCGTGCCGCAGCACAACATGAGTGACATTTTCGTGGCGTGTTTTATTTTATTTTACTATTCCTAATCTTACCCCTTCTCCTAACTCTAACTATAAGTGTCTCCATTCATCTAACCCTAACTCTAACCATACCCTCCCTCCCATTTCACCCCTCAGTTCGTGCCCCCGTCACAAAAAGCGCACCATTTTCATGACGGTATGATAAACTCAGAGATTAATTTACTTTTGGTAATGCCATCATGAACTGCCATGAGATTGGGCTGCAGTATACTTGGTAAATGAACAGCTCTGCAATATTGCAATACAAACTACCTTCAATCCAGACTACTCTTTGATGTTTCTATTTATTTACTTACTTGTTATTGTCTTTTTGCTTGCTCTTGCTTGCCTCTACTGGTGGTTGGCTCTCACTGCGGTATTGTATCACTTCCTGTTCCGGAGCACAGCGGTGTTTTGCTGTATCTGTTAGATGTTTAATCTGCGCAGTTAGATTGATCTAGTTATCTAGATAACGATTTGTTTCCCAGTGTAATCTTCACGTGCCTTAACTAAAGCACTCCTTCTGCTGAATCACCTCTAAATTATTTACACATTATTCACTTTGCGTGTTTTTAGGAATCCGCTAGCTTAGCGCAGCTACTAGCTCTTAGCCGATTTAGCATGGCGGCTTCTCCTGTCTCTCCTGCACTTTTCTGCTCTGGGTGTGAAATGTTTAGTTATTCCTCGGTCTCCTTTAGCAGTAACGGTACTTGTAATAAGTGTAGCTTATTCATAGCTTTGGAGGCCAGGCTGGGCGAATTGGAGACTCGGCTCCGCACCGTGGAAAATTCTACAGCTAGCCAGGCCCCTGTAGTCGGTGCGGACCAACGTAGCTTAGCCGCCGTTAGTTCCCCTCCGGCAGATCCCGAGCAGCCGGGAAAGCAGGCCGACTGGGTGACTGTGAGGAGGAAGCGTAACCCTAAACAGAAGCCCCGTGTACACCGCCAACCCGTTCACATTTCTAACCATTTTTCCCCACTCGACGACACACCCGCCGAGGATCAAACTCTGGTTATTGGCGACTCTGTTTTGAGAAATGTGAAGTTAGCGACACCAGCAACCATAGTCAATTGTCTTCCGGGGGCCAGAGCAGGCAACACTGAAGGAAATTTGAAACTGCTGGCTAAGGCTAAGTGTAAATTTGGTAAGATTGTAATTCACGTCGGCAGTAATGACACCCGGTTACGCCAATCGGAGGTCACTAAAATTAACATTGAATCGGTGTGTAACTTTGCAAAAACAATGTCGGACTCTGTAGTTTTCTCTGGGCCCCTCCCCAATCGGACCGGGAGTGACATGTTTAGCCGCATGTTCTCCTTGAATTGCTGGTTGTCTGAGTGGTGTCCAAAAAATGAGGTGGGCTTCATAGATAATTGGCAAAGCTTCTGGGGAAAACCTGGTCTTGTTAGGAGAGACGGCATCCATCCCACTTTGGATGGAGCAGCTCTCATTTCTAGAAATCTGGCCAATTTTCTTAAATCCTCCAAACCGTGACTATCCAGGGTTGGGACCAGGAAGCAGAGTTGTAGTCTTACACACCTCTCTGCAGCTTCTCTCCCCCTGCCATCCCCTCATTACCCCATCCCTGTAGAGACGGTGTCTGCTCCCAGACCACCAATAACCAGCAAAAATCTATTTAAGCATAAAAATTCAAAAAGAAAAATAATATGGCACCTTCAACTGCACCACAGACTAAAACAGTTAAATGTGGTCTATTAAACATTAGGTCTCTCTCTTCTAAGTCCCTGTTGGTAAATGATATAATAATTGATCAACATATTGATTTATTCTGCCTTACAGAAACCTGGTTACAGCAGGATGAATATGTTAGTTTAAATGAGTCAACACCCCGGAGTCACACTAACTGTCAGAATGCTCGTAGCACGGGCCGAGGTGGAGGATTAGCAGCAATCTTCCATTCCAGCTTATTAATTAATCAAAAACCCAGACAGAGCTTTAATTCATTTGAAAGCTTGACTCTTAGTCTTGTCCATCCAAATTGTAAGTCCCAAAAACCAGTTTTATTTGTTATTATCTATCGTCCACCTGGTCGTTACTGTGAGTTTCTCTGTGAATTTTCAGACCTTTTGTCTGACTTAGTGCTTAGCTCAGATAAGATAATTATAGTGGGCGATTTTAACATCCACACAGATGCTGAGAATGACAGCCTCAACACTGCATTTAATCTATTATTAGACTCTATTGGCTTTGCTCAAAATGTAAATGAGTCCACCCACCACTTTAATCATATCGTAGATCTTGTTCTGACTTATGGTATGGAAATAGAAGATCTAACAGTATTCCCTGAAAACTCCCTTCTGTCTGATCATTTCTTAATAACATTTACATTTACTCTGATGGACTACCCAGCAGTGGGGAATAAGTTTCATTACACTAGAAGTCTTTCAGAAAGCGCTGTAACTAGGTTTAAGGATATGATTCCTTCTTTATGTTCTCTAATGCCATATACCAACACAGTGCAGAGTAGCTACCTAAACTCTGTAAGTGAGATAGAGTATCTCGTCAATAGTTTTACATCCTCATTGAAGACAACTTTGGATGCTGTAGCTCCTCTGAAAAAGAGAGCTTTAAATCAGAAGTGCCTGACTCCGTGGTATAACTCACAAACTCGTAGCTTAAAGCAGATAACCCGTAAGTTGGAGAGGAAATGGCGTCTCACTAATTTAGAAGATCTTCACTTAGCCTGGAAAAAGAGTCTGTTGCTCTATAAAAAAGCCCTCCGTAAAGCTAGGAGATCTTTCTACTCATCACTAATTGAAGAAAATAAGAACAACTCCAGGTTTCTTTTCAGCACTGTAGCCAGGCTGACAAAGAGTCAGAGCTCTATTGAGCTGAGTATTCCATTAACTTTAACTAGTAATGACTTCATGACTTTCTTTGCTAACAAAATTTTAACTATTAGAGAAAAAATTACTCATAACCATCGCAAAGACGTATCGTTATCTTTGGCTGCTTTCAGTGATGCCGGTATTTGGTTAGACTCTTTCTCTCCGATTGTTCTGTCTGAGTTATTTTCATTAGTTACTTCATCCAAACCATCAACATGTCTATTAGACCCCATTCCTACCAGGCTGCTCAGGGAAGCCCTACCATTATTTAATGCTTCGATCTTAAATATGATCAATCTATCTTTGTTAGTTGGCTATGTACCACAGGCTTTTAAGGTGGCAGTAATTAAACCATTACTTAAAAAGCCATCACTTGACCCAGCTATCTTAGCTAATTATAGGCCAATCTCCAACCTTCCTTTTCTCTCAAAAATTCTTGAAAGGGTAGTTGTAAAACAGCTAACTGATCATCTGCAGAGGAATGGTCTATTTGAAGAGTTTCAGTCAGGTTTTAGAATTCATCATAGTACAGAAACAGCATTAGTGAAGGTTACAAATGATCTTCTTATGGCCTCGGACAGTGGACTCATCTCTGTGCTTGTTCTGTTAGACCTCAGTGCTGCTTTTGATACTGTTGACCATAAAATTTTATTACAGAGATTAGAGCATGCCATAGGTATTAAAGGCACTGCTCTGCGGTGGTTTGAATCATATTTGTCTAATAGATTACAATTTGTTCATGTAAATGGGGAATCTTCTTCACAGACTAAAGTTAATTATGGAGTTCCACAAGGTTCTGTGCTAGGACCAATTTTATTCACTTTATACATGCTTCCCTTAGGCAGTATTATTAGACGGTATTGCTTAAATTTTCATTGTTACGCAGATGATACCCAGCTTTATCTATCCATGAAGCCAGAGGACACACACCAATTAGCTAAACTGCAGGATTGTCTTACAGACATAAAGACATGGATGACCTCTAATTTCCTGCTTTTAAACTCAGATAAAACTGAAGTTATTGTACTTGGCCCCACAAATCTTAGAAACATGGTGTCTAACCAGATCCTTACTCTGGATGGCATTACCCTGACCTCTAGTAATACTGTGAGAAATCTTGGAGTCATTTTTGATCAGGATATGTCATTCAAAGCGCATATTAAACAAATATGTAGGACTGCTTTTTTGCATTTACGCAATATCTCTAAAATTAGAAAGGTCTTGTCTCAGAGTGATGCTGAAAAACTAATTCATGCATTTATTTCCTCTAGGCTGGACTATTGTAATTCATTATTATCAGGTTGTCCTAAAAGTTCCCTAAAAAGCCTTCAGTTAATTCAAAATGCTGCAGCTAGAGTACTAACGGGGACTAGAAGGAGAGAGCATATCTCACCCATATTGGCCTCTCTTCATTGGCTTCCTGTTAATTCTAGAATAGAATTTAAAATTCTTCTTCTTACTTATAAGGTTTTGAATAATCAGGTCCCATCTTATCTTAGGGACCTCGTAGTACCATATCACCCCAATAGAGCGCTTCGCTCTCAGACTGCAGGCTTACTTGTAGTTCCTAGGGTTTGTAAGAGTAGAATGGGAGGCAGAGCCTTCAGCTTTCAGGCTCCTCTCCTGTGGAACCAGCTCCCAATTCAGATCAGGGAGACAGACACCCTCTCTACTTTTAAGATTAGGCTTAAAACTTTCCTTTTTGCTAAAGCTTATAGTTAGGGCTGGATCAGGTGACCCTGAACCATCCCTTAGTTATGCTGCTATAGACGTAGACTGCTGGGGGGTTCCCATGATGCACTGTTTCTTTCTCTTTTTGCTCTGTATGCACCACTCTGCATTTAATCATTAGTGATCGATCTCTGCTCCCCTCCACAGCATGTCTTTTTCCTGGTTCTCTCCCTCAGCCCCAACCAGTCCCAGCAGAAGACTGCCCCTCCCTGAGCTTGGTTCTGCTGCAGGTTTCTTCCTGTTAAAAGGGAGTTTTTCCTTCCCACTGTAGCCAAGTGCTTGCTCACAGGGGGTCGTTTTGACCATTGGGGTTTTACGTAATTATTGTATGGCCTTGCCTTACAATATAAAGCGCCTTGGGGCAACTGTTTGTTGTGATTTGGCGCTATATAAAAAAAAAATTGATTGAATTGATTGATTGATACAAAATAAAGTAAACAAGCAACAATTTATATGGCTATTATTAATTTGGCTGTGTTTACAGTTGTTGATAAAAATACATTTATAATCTATATTATAATGGCCAAGTGGCCTCTGTGTGTGCATGTGTATTGTTTTGATCACACAGAAACCAGAGAGTGCTGACATTTGCCGTTTGGTATGCTTATGTATTTTGGATCAAGGATGAATGCTGTAAAAATGGAAATTTGGTAGGACTAATATTTTTGGAGAAATTAGCAATTTTATCTAAGCAGTAAACAATGAACATTTTGCTGCAATGCACCATGGGAATTTGGGGTTTTAAATGTTACTGTGGTTCATGTTAGTTTAACAGTGTTGTTAGTGATACTGACTCATTGTGTTTTTGTAGTTCAGTTGGTTTAGTCAGTTTAGTTAAGTGTCATGTTGTCGTTACCATGAATGAAAAGAGTATTGCACTTGATGTCTTCCGTTACCGTCTCTGTTTGTTCGTGTGTATATATGAAATGCACCTGCTTCCAACAGAATGCAGAAAAAATTCTGCATGACTAGGGACAACTGGCATTTGGTATCTTTATGTAATTTGGGTCAAGAATGAATGACGCCAAAACAGAACTGACAAGATTAATATTTTTGGAGAAACTACAGATATTAGCTAATGTTGCTAATTACATTCTGGACTAACAAGCCATTCCAGTAGGGGGCAGTAAATCATCTTTATATCAAAAGCGTGACCATGATTTTATTTACTAAGTTCAATGAAAGTACATAATATAATTGTAAATACATTAAAAATACATGGATGACACAAGAAAGTGAAAACACTTATTTCCATTGTGGTCCATTTAAAAAATCAAATGACAAAATAGAAGTAATAATAAAATATAATAATAATAATAATAATAATAGTGTGTATATGATAACAAGAACCTAAACAATTTATAAATGCATTAAGACAGGAATTTAACATTAAAAATTACATAATTAACAGGAAATAAAAGGGTTGAGTTCCTCTTCTAAAAATAGTTGAGGTCTAAGGTTCTAAAAACAGTCTAGATTCACACAGCATTCCAACTCATTATAGAAACTTTCCATAATTTATTACCACCCTTAAAAAAAATGTCAGCTACCTATTTTATAAACAATACCCAATCTAGAGCTCATGGTTCCCCACGGGCAACATGCCGATGATGATAATAATAATAATAATAATAATAATACATTTATCATACTAATACTACTACTTCTAATGATAATAATAATTTACTATTATTATCATTATTATTATTTGTGTTGTTGTTATGCAAAAATCCCTTCAAAGCATGTCTTTAAAGTGGACCTTTATCCAGCTGGGGAGTATGGGGGTGGGAGGTGTCTTCCAATCCCTTGCCCTTCTGGTGCCAGGCCTGTAGAGTGCCCATTATTAACAGAAGGTGAACATAGACAGAATGACAAGAAAAACCTGTGCAGTCCTATGGTCAGTAAAACACGTGTCACATGTGCTATCTGTCAGAAACACACTCAGTGTGTATTTAAAACAAAAAAAGAGTTTAAAAACGCTTTTAAAATGTGCACTGTGTGGCTGCTGATGAGTTAGCAGTAAACACTGACATGGAATGTTAACCCTATGGTCACACGAGCTTCAAGCGACAGCAAGCAACAGAGGCGAAGTGATGACCTGCCACTCATTTTCAATCAAAGTGGGCATTTTGCATTGACAAGAGACAACGGTCACTATGCTGCCAGCTAGGCAGGGCCAAAATAAACAAGAAGTCTATTTTATGCAAATACTGAGCGATGCGAAAGGGTCACTGCCAATCCAGAGTAATAAGACAACGTGACATCAGCTGCCTGTTCACACAAACAAAATAAACCAAGATAGTGGAAAATGGTCTGAAACAGCTTACTTCTGTATAAACTGAATAGTTTTGGTATTTTCTCATATATTTGATAATGTTAGCGAGAAATAAACACTTCTAAATATGAAAACTCTGTTTTTGCAACTAACACATCTTGCAGCAGTGTTGGCATGCTGACAAGTGATACAGGAACGTCACTGTGAAAGACGCTGGACTGAAACAAATCAAGCCAAATTTGGTTCCATTAAGCAGTGTTGGGTTTTTCCGTCCATTATAATCTATCATTAAACATTGTGCACATTAACTGCAAGTAGCCACGAGTTGGCCACACCCCATGAACACCCATCAAGCAGCATTGCCAACTGCTTGTCGCCTCATTTGTAGCTAATGTGACCGTAGGGTGGCTGATCTCAGACTCGGGCTTGTAAAATACAACAAGATCAATCAAAAAATGCCTTGACTGTGCCCAATATCAATCGCAGCGACTGGCTTGGGACATCCCTAGAATTCAACTCTGCAAAGCTTACTATGAAGATTTTACTAGTTGCTCTCTGCTGAGTTTGTCATGACTTACATTTCCTGGGTAAAAAAAAATTGACTCTACAGCTATACAGCCGTTTTTGAAGACAGCTCATTCAGAACAATTTTTATAATTTTAATTTCAAACCTCTCAGAGAAGTGTCCCTCTGAGAATCAGATCTGTTTGTTAAGGATGAGAGTCGAGTATTTTGGACGATTTTGGGTATCGTGTTTTCTAATATGCAGTAAGAAAGAGCAATCAGCTGAACTTCATGCGCCAGATGAATAACAGATTCACACGTCTATTGTAATGCACGTCACGTTGCACACATTACTGATAATCTATGCAAATGTCCCACAGATGGACTAGTATGTATCTCATTGAAAAGCATGTGTGTAACACTTAAAAACATCATTCTTATTTCGTTCTGTGTTCCGTCTCATCCCATTGCTGTCATCGTGACTTCATTCATTAAGCGTTAAGTGTGACTGTGACACTGGCGCCTTGCCTCACCATTTGTGAAATTACTCAAATAAGGACACCGTGTTTCCTTTATTTACTGCCTTGAATGGAGATACGGAAACAAGGTTTGAGTATTCATGAAGGCTATTTCTCACTCTGCCAGTGGAACTGCCCCCACCCTCACAGTCTGTCTCTGTGAATGCTACCGCGGCACTGGAAGAACATCTTGTACATTATGAGAAGCCATTAATGAGTGTGTGGCGTGGCGTGTTGTGATGCGTGGCATATTATATCCATTCATCAGAGCTGTGAGACACTTGACAGGCAGATAGCCAACAGGTTGTGTAATCATATAACAGAACCATGTCAGGCCTGCCACGGCTCCGTGTCCCATTCAGGTCTCTAATGTCGTTTTCCTCTGGGTAATTGACGACACCAGACAACAAGACCCAGTGATGGATAACAACGTGGACAAATCGAATGCACAAATATGGCGGCCCACTGAAATGATGTCCTTTCAGATACTACCATAACAAGATAAAAACTGAATCATGGAAGGATTTGTGCCTGTAGACATACTAAACCAGGATTACACCTTAATGCACCAAGAGTTCAAGTCAGGACCATTTGCTATCATTTCCTGAGTCATGTCAAGCAGGTAGCTCAGTGGGATAAGGACCGGGGCTACCAATATGTAGACCATCTGCATTGTCCCAGTCCATCTAGCTGTAACTGGGCACTGGTAAGTAATCTACATTGAACTGGCATCCTGTCCAAGGGGGAGCCACTGTGGAATCCAGGGATAGGTGCCAGCACCAGTGGGCCTCAGCGCCTATATAGGACTTATTTCTTACGTCTGAGTCATACATGTAGGAAAGGTCAGGTCACATCCGGCAGCATGGAACCTCCACATCACAAACCTCCCCTGGGTCCAGGATAACAACCACCCAGGCAGACTATTGGTCTATCCCCACCTCTCAAAAGTAGCCATCCCCTTGTCCTTTTGCAGGTACTGGGGACCTCGACACTGAGGCACCCGCATGCTGGGTCATTTTGAATCTTGTCTAAATCACTTTAAAGCATGTTTGAAATGATTTTAATGTGATTTAAACCAGTCTGTCTTTGTCTGCAAGGATACTCATGTATTATTGCAAGTTTAAAATCAGTCAACACCAGTTTGGCTAATTTAACAGAGTCACCTAACATTTGAAAATGAGGAACGTGCAAATTGAACATTTTGTTCATACCAGTGGCTTAAATAATAATAAAAAAAAAAAAAAACTGTATATAGAAGTATCAAAGTATTCTCAGTCACTCAGGGAGGAATCAGGGCGTTTCTTTTCTAGGAACTGTACTTGTTATTGGTCTTCAAGATATTTTACCACTCATCAAACAGAAGAAGTCACTAAACAAGTGGAAAATCATCTTTGAAACAACAAGCGTTGGAGTTGCTGGAGGAGAAACCTGAGCCCTAAATATCTATGAAAGAAAATCAGGAATGATATTTGATATGAAGGAATGTGCTGCCAATATTGTAGCTCCTCTGCACGGCACGGCTCAGCTGTATCACATGGACACAGGTGGCCCTAAGGCAGTGTTAGACATTGTTACGGAGAGCACATATCCTCACACAACCTGTTCTGCTCTGTCCCTAAGAAGGAAATGAGAAGACAATGTTCTCTCTCATCCTCCCACTCTCACCATTTTATACCTCCGCTTGTTTGTGCGATGTCTCATGCAGCTCGCTGTCCAAACAGGCCAGCTTGAGTCTATGAAAAACGGGCTGTAAAACGATAACCGCAATAAATAAAAATTCACATTCATGTCATTTGAACATCACAAGCTCTTAAGCTGCATTGCCCTGAGGTGAAACTCTTCAGAGAATATGGGTGTTGATGCATATTATCTTCCACGTCTCTGTCACATTAACAAGAGAGAAGGAATAAGAAATACTTGTGTGCTTTTCCACGGATCACACAAAGACTTTTGCTTGTGACAAACCCAACACAGCTGAAGAAATTGAGGAAAACAAAGAGAAGAGGAGGAAGGAAAAAGAGAGAATAAATATAGAAGAACAGTGTAGTAAGGTTGAAACAATTAACAGATTATAGCCTCATTGTCACTTTCACAGATAAGCATCACTGAAGGTTACTGTATATAACCATGACAAACTGGCGTGTGAACATCAAGGTTGTTTATGACTGTAATCTAATGCAAGGTTTGACGATGTAATGTGCTGGACTTGTATTATGTGATGTGTTCAAAAACAACCATAGCATGCTCCTTGTATAACTTACGAGGGTAGGCTGAAAAGTTCTAAGGCTCACTATGATGCAGTTAATGCATTAACTGTATCATAGTGAACTGTATCTTAGAACTTTTCAGCCTACCCTCATATAACTACAGCCTAAGTGATATGCATTTTTGGGAGGAGCACATACCAATACTGGGGTAAAAAAAATTGATGATACTGACAACATACAGTTAAAAATGGTGATAATTCCTAGCATTTTTTAAAATCATACTCTTATGATTAACAAAAATGTTGGGGCTTGGCGTTTTACAGTTTATATGTGAACTTTATTATCAATAAAACCCACAACCAACGCACATCATGCTGTTTTCTCTCGGCTTGGCAGCCACCATGTCGCATCACTCAGCATCTATTTTAGCCCCCCCAGCTGGCAGTATAGTCCCCATTTGTGTCTTGTTGATGTAAAACACCCACTTTGATTGGAAATTACATGACACTGAATGACAGCTGGTTGCTTTGACTTTGTCGCTTGTAGCTAATGTGAACAATGGGTGATGGGGGTCCCAGCCATGGTGACAGCATTGTGAACAATGCCGTCAGAATGCCCTCTGATGGACAAACTATGTCACCATTAACAACAGGTAGCATGTTTTTCTGCATTGTTTATTTAGTAAAGTAAATGTTTTCATGTCTGTAAAAAAAACAACGCAGATAATGACATGTTCGTGAAATTGATATGTCAATTAGACTTGGCGCGGTTTGTACAATAACATCACAGGTTCCATGGTAATGCAAGGGAAAAAGTTTATGACAGAACAAAAAAAAGAAATTTTCACCCCTCTTGAATATTCTGCCACAGTTCAAATAACACTACAGCGGAATGACATAATATCCTGGTTCATCACGAACACACACCCGGAGCCTCGAGGGGCTCACAGTAAGGCCTTGTTCATCTTAACCCATGGCGCACTGCGCTTACACTGTACTACAAGTTCAGGTTATGAGTGTGTTTACATCTTTACAACACCACATTTCATTTTAAAATAGAGTGCTCGCCCACACCACAATAACGGAGTACATCACTGAAACATGACTGACTTTGTGGTTTATTTTGAGTCATTTTCTGGCGTGTCGTAGTCAGAGCACATCCCTGGGAAAAATGCAAGCAGTTTCAAGAAGCAGAAAATGAGAATATAAACAATGCAACATTCTTCTCAATAAATGACATTTACCATCACTACTTGACAGAAAATATGCCGAAGTGAATCAAATTTAATTTCACTGATTTCTTTTTCAACAACTCACACGATTAAGTGTGAGTTTAAGAATTAAGATTAAGAATTACCAGGTCATTAATGGAAATAAGATTTTTTTTTTTCTTAATAACTTAGCTGGTTACAGAAAGGTTAAATACAACCCCAATTCCAATGAAGTTGGGATATTGTGTAAAATGTAAATAAAAACAGAATACAATGATTTGCAAATCCTCTTCAACCTATATACAATTGAATACACCACAAAGACAAGATATTTAATGTTTAAACTGATAAACTTTTGTTGTTTTTGTGCAAATATTTGCTAATTTTGAAATGGATGCCTGCAACACATTTCAAAAATGTTGGGACAGTGGCAACAAAAGACTGGGAAAGTTGATGAATGCTTAAAGAAGACCTGTTTGGAACATTCGATAGGTGAACAGGTTAAGTGGAAACAGGTGAGTGTCATGATTAGGTATAAAAGGAGCATCCCCAAAAGGCTCAGCTGTTCACAAGCAAAGATGGGGCAAGGATCACCACTTTGTAAACAACTGTGTGAAAAAATAGACCATCAGTTTAAGAACAATGTTTCTCAATGTTCAACTGCAAGGAATGTAGGGATTCCATCATCTACAGTCCATAATATAATCAGAAGATTCAGAGAATCTGGAGATATTTCTACACGTAAGCGGCAAGGCCAAAAACCAACACTGAATGCCCGTGACCTCCGATCCCTCAGGCGGTACTGCATTAAAAACCGACATCACTGTGTAAAGGATCTTACCGCGAGGGCTCAGGAACACTTCAGAAAACCATTGTCAGTTTAACACAGTTCGTCGCTACATCTACAAGTGCAAGTTAAAACTATACCATGCAAAGTGAAAGCCATACATCAACAACATCCAGAAAGGCCGCCGCCTTCTCTGGGCCTGACCTCATTTGAAATGGACAGACGTAAAGTGGAAAAGTGTGCTGTGGTCTGATGAGTCCACATTTCAAATTGTTTTTGTAAATCGTGGACGCTGTGTCCTCCAGACAAAAGAGGAAAATGACCATCCAGATTGTTACCAGCACAAAGTTCAAAAGCCAGCATCTGTGATGGTATGGTGGTGTGTTAGTGCCAGGTTTTGGAGCAACACATGCTGCCATCCAAGCAACGTCTTTTTCAGGGACGTTCCTGCTTATTCCAGCAAGATGCCAAGCCACATTCTTCACGTGTTACAACAGTGTGGTTTCGTAGTAAAAGAGTGCTGGTACTAGACTGGCCTGCCTGCAGTCCAGACCTGTCACCCATTGAAAATGTGTGACGCATTATGAAGTGCAAAATACGACAACAGAGACCCCGGGTTGTTGAACAACTGAAGTCGTGCATCAAGCAAAAACGGGAAAGAATTACACCTACAAAACTTCAACAATTAGTGTCCTCAGTTCCCAAACTCTTATTGAGTGTTGCTAGAAGGAAAGGTGATGTAACACAGTGGTAAACATACCACTGTCCCAGCTTTTTTGAAACATGTTACAGGCATCCATTTAAAAAAAAAAGAGCAAATATTTGCACAAAAACAATAAAGTTTATCAGTCTGAACATTAAATATCTTGTCTTTGTGGTGTATTCAATTGAATATAGGTTGAAGAGGATTTGAAAATCATTGTATTGTTTTTATTTACATTTCATACAACATTCCAACTTCATTGGAATTGGAGTTGTAAAAAAAAGTGATAACCATTAACAAAATTACAAAATCATGAAAATAAGGGAATGCTGAGGTAAAGAAAAAGAAAGGAAAATAAAAAAGGAGGCTGGGAATGGGATGTTAATTCCCACAGCTTTGGTTATTCCCTAGAGGCTCTTGACATCCTTTATCTAGGAATGCCATGTGGAATGCCGGCACAGAGGGCATTCCTAAAGAGCCTAACGCTCTTCATCTAAAAAACGTCATCGCCTCAAGACGGCCACGTTGTCCAGACTCGACAGCCGCCATACTATGACGTGCTCACATCGAAAACGCATCCGATTAACACAGAGGAGGCTGATACTTCACTGCAGCATTTTTACAGCAATGACAGTGATGAGCGCTGCATCACTGAGCTGCACACCTCTTGGAGCACCTGATGTGCATGTGTTCATGTGAGGAACATGCAGGGTTGGGTAGGATTACTTTGAAATGTAATCCAAAAGTAATCAGATTACAAGTAATCCAAATGTATGTACATACATACATGTAATCCACATGTATTCTTTCAAAGTAATCCTACCAAACCTTGGGAACATGTTTATAACACAACAGCGGCTCAGTCAAGTCACCGGTGCTATAGAAACAACTTGCAACGTCCCATTTTGCTGCTCAAACAGACCCACTATGCTTTCACTTGTAGTGGCTTGTGTGTCAAACCCGTCACTTTCTACGCTCTGATGTCCGCGCTAATCGCTTTGGCTGATCCTCACCGCTCATGCACGTGTGCGTGCGAGCATGCATGTGGAGTATCTGTGACCGCCTGTATGAGTGCGTGTTTGTGTACGAGGCAGATGTTCCCCAGGCGGCAGCAGTGCTCAGTGTTCATGCACTAAAAAAGATTAACCAGCACTTTATTTATGTATTTATTTTGCTTGCTGGATCTGCCGTCGCCCGCCCTCCATCCTCATTCTTTAATCCCTTCACAGAAAAGGTAAAGGAGATGGTGTGAACTTGGAGCTCAGTGGCAGAGCTGCACAGGTGCTGCAGAATTTTAATGTGCTCTGAGCCTCCTCTCAGGAAACGTGAAACAATGGGTGTGCACGTCACTGGACTTCTCAGTAAACCAAACTAGGAACTTATAGAGACAATAAGCTCATCAAAATATCACACTTCTGCTGCATTTTTCCTATTTAATGACTATATGCCATTCAGATTTGAAAATGAACATAATCCAGGTTAAACTCTTGTGCAAATAAGAGGAGTACTCGTATTAACGGGGGTCAGGTTCATTTGACCCACATGATCAGAATGCGTCCAGCTGACTAGGAGGGACAAAACAGCCTTAAAATTATATCGCAATATTTCATGGTGTTTTTGGTGATAAAGATATGGATATACATACACAAAATAATTTGTGTGAGGTGCAGATGGATACTTCTGTTCTTTAAAATCCTCCAGGGGAGCAGCTGAAAAATAAAAAGAAGCTGCACGTCTTTAAAAGGACCAGATTTCCAAAAGTGTCCACAGCACAACCTCAATCACAGAACACTGGGAGGAAAACACTGATAAATTATAGGACTTGGTGTGACATATGTGTACAACATACAGTGCACCTGGAAAGTATTCACAGCACTTCACTTTTTCCTCATTTTGTTATGTTACAGCCTTATTCCAAAATAGATGAAATTCTTTTTTTCCTCTCAAGATTCTACACACAATAACCCATAATGACAATTTTGGAAAAAAAAAAAAAAAAAAATATATAATATATATATATATATATATATATATATATATATATATATATATAAGAAATCACAGCCTTTGCAATGAAGCTCAAAATTGAGCTAAAGTGCATCCTGTTTCCACTGAACTGGGGTCCACCTGGGACAAATTCAGTTGATAGAACATGCTTTGGAAAGGCACACACCTGTCTGCATATAAGGTCCCACAGTTGACAGCGCATGTAGGAGCACACACCAAGCATGAAGTCAAAGGAATTGTTTGTAGACCTCTGAGACAGGATTGTCTGAATGCACAAATCTGGGGAAAGGTACAGAAACATTTCTGCTGCTTTGAAGGTCCTAATGAGCACAGTGGCCTCCATCATCTGTAAATGGAAGAAGTTCAGATCCACCAGGACTCTTCCTAGAGCTGTCCATCTGTCTAAACTGAACAAATGGGGGAGAAGGGCCTTAGTCAGGGAGGTGACCAAGAACCCAATGGTCACACTGTCAAAGCTCCAGCATTCCTCTGTGGAGAGAGGAGAACCTTGCAAAGGGACATCATCTCTGTAGCAATCCACCAATCAGGCCTGTACGGTAGAGTGGCCAGATGGAAACCACTCCTCAGTAAAAGGCACATGGCAGCCCACCTGGAGTTTGCCAAATTGTCCCTGAAGGACTCTCAGACCATGAGAAACAAAATTCTCTGGTCTGATGAGACAAAGATTGAACTCTTTGAAAAAAGGAATGGGCAAAACTGCCCAAAGATAGGTGCGCCAAGCTTGTGGCATCATATTCAAGATGACTTGAGACTGCAATTGCTGCCAAAGATGCATCAACAAAGTGCTGAGCAAAGGGTGTGAATACTTACGTACACGTGATTTCTTAGTTTTGTTTTGTTTTTTAATTGTACAAAAATTTCAAAAAAACGTTTTCCATGTTGTCATTATGGGGTGTTGTGAGTAGAATTTTGAGGGAAAAAATGAATTTACTCCATTTTGGAATAAGGCTGTAACATAACAAAACGTGGAAAAAGTGAAATGCTGTGAAAACTTTCTGGGTCCACTGTATCATTAGGATCATAGCCTGCTTAAATTTTCTTCATTGCCACCTTCAGCATTGTTCTCCATGAGCTACCCACATGCAGCTCATATGATTAACATTAAGAATTCACAAATTTGCAATGTGTAAATATATTTACAATTTCTAGTTTATGTTGTGTCCTACGACAGACTGGCGTCCTGTCCAGGGTGTACCCCGCCTCTCGCTCTATGACAGCTGGGATAGGCTCCAGCCCCCCGTGACCCTTCACTGGAGTAAGCGGTTGAAGATAAATAAGTGAGTGAGTGAGTTTATATTGCAGGAAGACAAATTCCTACCATGGGGAGAAATTCCACTGGTATATCAACAACAACACAATATGGTACATCACTACAACTGACATATAATTTTCCAGTGTAAATAATTTGGATACATAAGAAAATTATGTTGGACACATCCCAATCAGGTGGGACCAATGTACACATTTAAATAAAATAAATTCACATAACTTTTTTCAGTGTGTACTCGTATTCAATTCACAAGAATAAAAAACATAAAGAAGCAAATATTCATATTCATAAACCTGGAACTAAAACCCAGACGTTTTTCTTTGGAATACAATATGTGAAAAGCACAATAATTCTTAGAAAGGACAATCAATGTCACACCTACATTTCAAAGCATCAGGCATGTGAAGAAAATGTTAGATGGAGCTAGAAAATTGACCTTAACCTCTGACTTTAACCAGAATTAATTTATTTCTTCCCACGAATGCACCTGCCAAGTCTGATGTAAATTGTATTCTGCATTCTTGAGATATCTCGCTAAAGGTGCGTTTACACATAAGCAAGACGCATTACGAATGTCATTTTTCTGTCATTCGTGACACATTCCTTAACGCATCTGAATAGGTTTCTTAATAGTGCGTGGAGACAATCCACCTCGTTCACAACGTGACAGAACTTAATGATGCACTGTTACAGGCAATAGCGTGCAACAACGCGGAACATTATTCTTGACCATGCGTAATGGTTCCTGATAATTCTCCAGCAACACGTGCCATTAATCGTAATGTGTGGTAACAGGTTGCAGCAGTTCCTGAGGACATCTGACGCCTCTGCCCCGAATCATCACATTCGTGATCAGTGGCCAAGAATGTGTACTTCGTGGCATTCGTGACTTGTCGTCGTTATGTGTAAACGCAGCGTAACATGCAAAGAGACCAAGCCAATCATAAGAAAAGGTTCAGGGTTTTGGAAACAAATAGAGTTTTGGGAACCAATGCAGTTTTGTTTTATTCGTCGAGGTGCAAACTGGCCACAGGCTTTTCAGAGGGGCCTGGCTGGGTTTTGTATTTAGAGCCAAAGAGGATCCTGCACACATCCTCGACCCTGGCTACCAGCCCAGGAGGGTTCAGTCAAAACCAACTACAGTCTACTCAGTGTCCAAAAGTTACCAAACATCTTACCTGTATGAACTTTGACCTTCTGGTACTGCCTTTATAGTTGCTGCCCCTTTCCCCACCCGGCCCTTCATGTGTTCCTCACCGTCGCTCCCTCGCAGGCCTTTTATGCCTGCTGTGATCTGAGGAGAAGAAGAAAAGGATGTTACTTTCTTTCACATTATCTCACCGACTGTAAATCTAACCCCACAGCACAGTCCTTCCTAAAGGTGACCAGTGGCTGGGCCCTCATCCCGAGTCCATCAGGCACAGAACTGTGAGATTCAGAACATTCACACGCTGGCTCCTCAAAGGGCTGTGACCTGAACCCGCCATCGAAACATGGCTTCAGGAGTTTTCCACAAAGCTTGTATGGAATTCACTTCACACTCACACTCGTGAAGATACTAGTGAGCCAATGATCACATGAAGGTACTTGCTAGCAGGTACTCATATGAAGGAAATCGCTAATGGATGTTCATGTAAAAGTCCTATATAGCAGGTACTCACGTCAAGGTACTTGCCAGCTCATGTTCGTGTGAAGGTACCATACAGGAGTATAAGTCACATTTGTTTTACTCATCTGGGTGGTCCTACATATTATATATATCCATCCCCCTCCAGTCCTTTTCATTAAAGGATGCATCGCCCTCATGGGCTGGTACTGGCTTCAAAACATGTTTTAAGGCACCTGATGGCCTACAACAACTTACAAAATAGGGCCTAATATGTCCCCTTTAATGCCTTCAAGTAAACGCAGCTTAAAACGTGGCAAGTAAGAACAGCAGATTGGCCAGGTCGGGCCGAGTTACCACTATTACTTTAACATCTGCTTGTTCATTTAATCCAGGAGAAGAAGTGGGCAAGAGCACGCTGTGGGAAGAGGGGTTGGTTTTGGACTGAGGCCAAAAAGAAGAGGACAGGCCAGAGGAGAAAGCCATAAATACGCAGGGAGCTGAGCAGGTGTCGCAGACAAATGTGATTTACAGGGTCCATGTCCCATACAGTGCTGACAGGTAAACCCATTAGGCTGATATTACCCAGCTATAACACCTACCAGCAGACCCTCTTAAAAATGTGTGCACAGCCAGCGGCCTTAAGACAGATTATAATATCACATTACACACTCAGGTCTGAGAATTCAACAATTACAACTTTATCTCTTGGAGGAGATCATATCTAATTCTTATTATATGCATGTATTTCGAGGTATAAATTCACAAATTTATTTATTTATTTATAAAAACTGCCGCCACTTGAGCAGCGCGTTCCTTAATAATGTGGGGAATGTTGCACTCAAAAGTGGAGAAGTTCATAACTGCTGCAGACTGCAGTGGTTTTATTGTGTTCCTGTCACCAGAGTGAACTCTTCAACTTGGTAAACTCCTTAAAGAAACTACAGGGGCACTCAAGGAACCCAAATCTCCACTAAAGCCAACAGTCTGTATAGCAAGTGAATTAAGAGCAGTTGACTAAAGAAAACATGTTTTGTTCCGCTTCTGTCCAGAGCCACTTGTTGGGTTTTATATTCGTCTGACTGCGTTTACACGAAAACAACCAGGCTTATTTCCATACAACTTGGTGGCCAGGTGAGGCAAGGTTCAAGGAAGAAGCTGTAACAGTTTGATCAGAGATCCCTCAGCAGATACAACCAGAGGTACACAGTTCAATAAAGTTTTATTAACAGCCAATGGTGCTGGAATAGCCAAAAAAGACAACAGACTGCACAATAATGTGATTGTATGCAAACAGATGGCATAGAGAGTAGCACAGGTGAGGGTTCTGTTCACATGAAGACTGTCTGCCTGACAACGTTGTCTGAGAGGGAAGCAGAAAGTGAGTAATTCAAGTAAACAAGAAGAGGGTTGATACACACTTATCAAACAAACCAGGTAGACAAATTAGGAAGTGGAAGGCAGTACTTAGGACTGACACAGAGGAAGAGTGATTCGGCAACTGCAGCTCAAACATGAGGAAATTACAGTATGTGAGAAAGCAGGGAAGAGAGCAAGACAATCTGGCGCTGGAGAGATGGATTGGATGGCTAAATAGTGTGTGATTCAATTAAAGAGGAAGCAGACGTGCATGTGAAACCGGAAGTGCCAGTGACCCTGAAACAGGATGTAAAGCCATGGAAATACATAAAGAGCACATGTCAAAATAAGAGCATGATTAAACATCAACACAGAGCAAAATTCAGTAGAAAGTGATCAGGGCAGGAAACAGGCATCGCAGACATGAAACGAGACAGAACCACTTAAATTTTGCAGTGAATCCAGCTGAAGGGTTTTTTTATTCTTTTATTATTGGAGTTTATTTTGTTTAGTGCTTTGATTCCTAAGAAAGTCTTATATAAATAGTCATTATAATTAATACTATTGAGAACAAACTTGTGATTCTGCAGTATATAAGTCGCTCCATAGATAAAGTTGCAGGGCTGCCAAAACTCGTTAAAAAAACTCTGTAATTTATACTTTGGAAAATATTGTGACTAAAAATATATTCTTGAAAGGGGATACATGAAAAAATTTATGTGGCACCTTTTGTTAAAAAATAGTTGGAGCCACTTAAAAATTTTATGCAATCACTTTCAACAGATTTCTGAAATGATCAGGTTTTACAGCATCCTTGGTATTACCCATTCACAGTCCTGGTAATCAGCCTGATCGTGCGGGTGTTCATCGACTGCAATAAACCAATTTTCTGTGCAGTCTTTAACACTGATTCAGATGGCGAAGACAACAAAGCCCCCAGTTTGTCTGTTAAAATCCCTTAACACCACAGCATTTACTTGAACTTCCTGAGAGAATCCTATGTCTCGAGCGGCCGCTTTGCTTGTACAGACAGATTCGGTGGCATGTGCTCACATACATACAGGCGTCTTATCTTCTGAGGCTGAGGAAGCAGCGGGGCTATAAACGCTAACCTCATCTCCGTAAAAGAGACAGGGCTGTCCCTGGGTGTCTTAACACAACTCATCAACTGTTAAGGCAGAGAGAGGGGGAAGAGAGCAGTAAAAATCAATGCCCCCCAACGCGGCAAAAAGCAGCCAACGACATTAGGTCGAAGAACGCGAGGGAGCAAAGGAGAAAGTCTCCGTTAAGCTAAACGCGGGAGGCTAATATATGTCATTGATTAGCACAATGCAAATAGGAGAAGTTGAAAACCAAAGAATGCAATTTAAAACAGGAGAGTCTCGGAAATCGATTGGCACAGTGAGCGAGAAAAGCCATTTCCCTCTAGCGAAGATAAAACACTTTACTCGCAGCTGTCAAATACTTATCAGGAGGAAATTAGCAGAGGAATACCATTTTCCCCAAACAAACAGATCAAGTGTTTCTCCTCCGCACGTGGTCTCGTGCTCTCCGTCACTCCGTCTGATATCATCGTCTGTTATTTCCTCCCATTTTAAATGTCAGCAGTGAGGAGCCTGCGCAGCACTTCATTCAAACACACCATTTAAATAAAAACAAAAGTAAAACACCCATGCAGCACCTGCAGGAGTACACCGTTACTTTGAAACAGAGATGACGAGGTCACCCAGCTCACCTGTGCACATGCATGTGCAGGCTCAAGCCCAATCCAGTATCTCAGAGCCACATCACTCCAAAACTCTGTGTGTTTACTGGCTGTGCAGGCCAAAAAGGAAACTAAAGAAAACACACACACACACACAGCACAGTGCAAACAACGGCGTCACCATAGAGAAGTGAGGGCAACGGTGCGTCAATATCAAAGCCACCTCTGCAGTCATCACTCAGCAGGTAATTATGGGCACAACACATTCCCTCGTCAGCCTCCCTCTGACTTAGTTTACGAGCACTTAAGCTTCTGAAAATCTCCGCTTGCTAAAACCTGATACGGTTACAAAATTCTGATTCTTTTCAAGGATCGCCCACTTAGTGTCTCTAATTTAGTGTACGGTAACTCTTGCTGAGCTACACTGCTCCTCAAACAACGGAACAATGGTGGAGGTTAGACAGGTGGGCCTGTGACCAGAGGCTCCGCTAAGGGCACTCGGGCAAAGTTCTGAGTGTGTGTGTGTGCATATGAATGGGTGAATGTGAGGCATCGCTGTAAAGCATTCTGAGCATCTACATCACATGAAAAAGGGCCATAAAACTGCATGGATTGTCTACATCCCGCAATATCTCCATAATGAGCAACTCATATCGCACTGGTTAATTTTCCTCTGACGCTAATAAATACATGGGCTGTCCGTAAAGTATCGGTCCTTTTTATTTTTTTTAAAAACTATATGGATTTCATTCATATGTTTTTACGTCAGGCAAGTTTGATCCCTCGTGCGCATGCGTGAGTTTTTCCACGCCTGTCGGTAACATCATTCGCCTGTGAGCACGCCTTGGGAAGGAGTGGTCCCGCACCCTCGTCGGAATTTCATTGTCTGGAAATGGCGGAATGAAAAGGACTTTTTTTCCCCGTCAGATTTTTTTCAGAAGCTGTTAGAAACTGGCACCTGGAAACCATTCGAAAAATTTATCTGGCTTTCTGTGAAAATTTTGCGGGCTTCACAGAGAATAAGGACTGTTAACTGTCGCTTTAAGGATCCCTTTAAGGACGCTTGGCACGCCGCGCTCCGAGCTGCGACAACGCGGCACAAAACACTGTATCATTTCTAAACAGATGGCTCTGTGGATACGAGATGTCGTGTGCTCTTTCTCCGGTAATCACAAAAGCTGGACATCAGCCATTTTCCGGCAGATTTCACTTTTAACCAGAGATTTTGTCGTGGAACACCGCGCGGAGGCTTCGCGCGTCACGACCGATTCACTTGATGAGCGAGACAAAGAACACCTCCGTGTCGGCATGTCAGTGGACAAGTCCAGCTCTCCACAATTTCTCTGATACTTACTGGACTGGTAAGCATTGAAAGCCGAGATAGGCATGTCCTAACTTGTCCTCTGACACGCCGAAACGGAGGTGTTCCTTTGTCTCGCTCATCAAGCGAATCGGTCGTGACGCGCGAAGCCTCCGCATGGCGTTCCATGACAAAATCTCTGGTTAAAAGTGAAATCTGCCGGAAAATGGCTGATGTCCAGCTCTTGTGATTACCGGAGAAAGAGCACACGACGTCTCGTATCCACAGGGCCATCAGCTTAGAAATTATCCAGTGGTTTGTGCCGCGTCATCGCGGCACGGAGCACGGTGCGCCGACCATCCTTAAAGGGGTCCTTAAAGTGACAGTTAACAGACCTGTGGAAAAACTCATGCATGCGCACGAGGGATTCAAACTTGCCTGACGTAAAAACATATGAATGAAATCCATATAGTTTAAAAAAAAATAAAAAGGACCGATACTTTACGGACAGCCCACGTACATCACTGTTATTGGTGAATCCTTTAATAAAAACCTTTTTTTTGTCAGGAAATTACAGATGAATGACTTCAGCACCCTCCATTTAGTTTGTAAATAGTGTTGAAGAGCAAGTGCTACACAAAGCCTGCTAACTGGAGGATTTTCCATTTACAAAATTTTTTTTCTGGCTTCTTCTGCATCAGCCACTGGGCAACTGGAAAACCATCCAAAGTCATGGGACACTGTGATTGGTGAGGCCCATCCTGAGCAACACCGATGCCACGCAGCGCTGTAGCAAAGGCAAGCGAGCTGATGGCTAAATTAATTGGGACCACAGAGGAAACAGACCAAAACTCAACAAGAACTCTTCGGGCTTTGGAAATAAAACAGTAAAATGGCTACACTGTGTACTGTGATGCCTTCTTCTTATTTTGTAGTGACAACTGCATAAAGCCAGAAGTGCCAGCACTCCATCCAATTGCTACATGTCCACCCCTTAAGTGCCTTTTCATTCTGTGCCAGAATTGGACTGGTCAGTCACCTCAGAGCACACAGTCCGGTGCCACCTAACTAAAGATGCCAAGGTCATCATCACCTACAATGGATGAACAACACAACTTTTTAAAGCCGATGTAGTGGTGTTTATTAGCAGAAATGGAAATTCTATATTCTCATAACCATCCCAAAGACGTATCGTTATCTTTGGCTGCTTTCAGTGATGCCGGTATTTGGTTAGACTCTTTCTCTCCGATTGTTCTGTCTGAGTTATTTTCATTAGTTACTTCATCCAAACCATCAACATGTTTATTAGACCCCATTCCTACCAGGCTGCTCAAGGAAGCCCTACCATTATTTAATGCTTCGATCTTAAATATGATCAATCTATCTTTGTTAGTTGGCTATGTACCACAGGCTTTTAAGGTGGCAGTAATTAAACAATTACTTAAAAAGCCATCACTTGACCCAGCTATCTTAGCTAATTATAGGCCAATCTCCAACCTTCCTTTTCTCTCAAAAATTCTTGAAAGGGTAGTTGTAAAACAGCTAACTGATCATCTGCAGAGGAATGGTCTATTTGAAGAGTTTCAGTCAGGTTTTAGAATTCATCATAGTACAGAAACAGCATTAGTGAAGGTTACAAATGATCTTCTTATGGCCTCGGACAGTGGACTCATCTCTGTGCTTGTTCTGTTAGACCTCAGTGCTGCTTTTGATACTGTTGACCATAAAATTTTATTACAGAGATTAGAGCATGCCATAGGTATTAAAGGCACTGCGCTGCGGTGGTTTGAATCATATTTGTCTAATAGATTACAATTTGTTCATGTAAATGGGGAATCTTCTTCACAGACTAAAGTTAATTATGGAGTTCCACAAGGTTCTGTGCTAGGACCAATTTTATTCACTTTATACATGCTTCCCTTAGGCAGTATTATTAGACGGTATTGCTTAAATTTTCATTGTTACGCAGATGATACCCAGCTTTATCTATCCATGAAGCCAGAGGACACACACCAATTAGCTAAACTGCAGGATTGTCTTACAGACATAAAGACATGGATGACCTCTAATTTCCTGCTTTTAAACTCAGCTAAAACTGAAGTTATTGTACTTGGCCCACAAATCTTAGAAACATGGTGTCTAACCAGATCCTTACTCTGGATGGCATTACCCTGACCTCTAGTAATACTGTGAGAAATCTTGGAGTCATTTTTGATCAGGATATGTCATTCAAAGCGCATATTAAACAAATATGTAGGACTGCTTTTTGCATTTACGCAATATCTCTAAAATCAGAAAGGTCTTGTCTCAGAGTGATGCTGAAAAACTAATTCATGCATTTATTTCCTCTAGGCTGGACTATTGTAATTCATTATTATCAGGTTGTCCTAAAAGTTCCCTAAAAAGCCATCAGTTAATTCAAAATGCTGCAGCTAGAGTACTGACGGGGACTAGAAGGAGAGAGCATATCTCACCCATATTGGCCTCTCTTCATTGGCTTCCTGTTAATTCTAGAATAGAATTTAAAATTCTTCTTCTTACTTATAAGGTTTTGAATAATCAGGTCCCATCTTATCTTAGGGACCTCGTAGTACCATATCACCCCAATAGAGCGCTTCGCTCTCAGACTGCAGGCTTACTTGTAGTTCCTAGGGTTTGTAAGAGTAGAATGGGAGGCAGAGCCTTCAGCTTTCAGGCTCCTCTCCTGTGGAACCAGCTCCCAATTCAGATCAGGGAGACAGACACCCTCTCTACTTTTAAGATTAGGCTTAAAACTTTCCTTTTTGCTAAAGCTTATAGTTATGGCTGGATCAGGTGACCCTGAACCATCCCTTAGTTATGCTGCTATAGACGTAGACTGCTGGGGGGTTCCCATGGTGCACTGTTTCTTTCTCTTTTTGCTCTGTATGCACCACTCTGCATTTAATCATTAGTGATTGATCTCTGCTCCCCTCCACAGCATGTCTTTTTCTTGGTTCTCTCCCTCAGCCCCAACCAGTCCCAGCAGAAGACTGCCCCTCCCTGAGCCTGGTTCTGCTGGAGGTTTCTTCCTGTTAAAAGGGAGTTTTTCCTTCCCACTGTAGCCAAGTGCTTGCTCACAGGGGGTCGTTTTGACCGTTGGGGTTTTACATAATTATTGTATGGCCTTGCCTTACAATATAAAGCGCCTTGGGGCAACTGTTTGTTGTGATTTGGCGCTATATAAAAAAATTGATTGATTGAATTGATTGATATAGAACTTTACTGATCCCTTGGGAAGACTCCTTATAATTATATGCAACTACAAATCAATGTGTTTTCATAAGCTTAGAATGAGTCCTTCATATCTCACACATCTTGGAGGCTGCCATGTGGCACCACCATATTGATACAATAACCCAAAAGGGACATGCTTCCTCTGACTTTTGCTGTATGCAGTGCAGCCGGAAAATGGAAGAGAAAAGAGAAGGAATCAGTGGTTGCACCCTGAAACACTGAGTTTGAGGATCACACAGTTATCATAAGGCAGGGAAGCGCGAAACCTAAAGAAGTGAAAACACGAAGGGAAACAAAACTGTGACCAGTGACGGCATAATGCAATCTGCAGCCTCTCCGCTACAGGTCACTAAATCATGCATGCTGTAGCTTTAAATATACTTCTGCTTGTTACCTCCGCCAAAGAGGTTGTGTTTTCGGTCGCGTTTGTTTGTTTGTCTGTCAGCAGGATAACTCAAAACGTTTTGAACGGATTTTGATGAAATTTTGTGGAGTGGTTGGAAATGACAAGAGGAACAAGTGATTAAATTTTAGTGGTGATCCGGATCATGATCCGGATCCTGATGCTAACGCGTTAGCATGTCTATGGCATTTTCAATGTTAAAAGTTAGCATTAAGCAGTTGCAGCTGTCATCATGTTCAGGTGTATTTGTTTTCAAATTGTAATATTTCTTAAATTTATTTTTGTTTATATATTAATAATCTAATGATTATTATATACAATTTTAGAGAAAGAGACAAAAAGAAATAGATCACTGTGCCAAGGAGGGAATCTCTTTAGGGTCAGTGACCCTATGGCCTTGTTTAGACAAGTGTTTCATAAATGTTAAAACATTCATATATTTGCAGTTTAGTTGAATAATAAATTGAATTTTGTCTCTTATTTGTTTTTGTCTATAAGCACATGCAATATCAATATCAGTGCTCAGATGACAGTAGCTTCTGGGAAAGGTGCAAGTTGCAATAAACTGTGATGCCAAGCACTAAGGATACATGCTATCCAGTCACAGCAGATTAAACTTTTTTTACTACTGAGCAAACATCATTGTTAGACTTTTTAGGTTCAATGATTCCACGGCGTGTAGATGTTATGGCGTCAGTGACCCCATGGCCTTGGCGGAAGTTTGCACTCTCTGAGTGCTTCTAGTTTTAATTATGTTCATTACACAAGAGTTATAGGCTTTAGTACTTGTTGATGAGTTTCAGCAGTTTGTTGACACACACACACACACACACACACACACACACACACACACTGCACCATCATAGAACCGTGTTGTTGTGGCACACTTAGTGTTGCACCATTCTGCCTTTCATAACTTTTTGGAATACACAAATTAACCAAAACACCATCTGTTGTTCCGCGCTCCACCTCCTTACGATTACCTCGGAGCGTAAACACGCCTTCTCACGAGGGGAAATACTACATCACCTCATTGTGTCTGCTATCATCCTGTTCTAACAACGGGAGTTTGGCCTGAATGGAGGCAGCGGATTTGACCCTATGATTACCTCTGCGGTGGAGCATTTTCCTTGGGTGTCATCACAGCCGACCCCTTAAACAGCCAGCGCCGCTCGGCAACAGGCCTTGGCTGTTGACATACTGAAGACATTTAAGATAATCCCAGAGATGTCTCTGTGTTTTCCAAGATTACATCTTCAAAGGGGAAAACGCGGGCGACAGCCTGGACTTGAAAGGGGGAGAGGGAGCGAGAGAGACGTGGAACGCTCTTATTGTGTGTGTGTGTGTGTGTGTGGGGGGGGGGGGGTGTAACAGCTCAAGAATGTAATCATGGTTATGGAGGGAAAGGAGGCGTGCCCCAGCTGGCTGAGAGTCAGCGGACTGGAGGTAAAGCACACCTGCTGGTGTGAGAAACATGCGAGGGAAAGACTCACCTGTGTGACCTGACAAAAGCAGGAAATTACACCGTTCACCTGCAGCCACACCCACTCTTTGATATCCTTTGTTGTGCTCGCGTGTCAACGTTAAATCACCACATTTAGAAGCTAAAACTCCAACACAAGAAACAACTGAGCAACACAAACTAAATGACACTTGTCAAGTAGTGTCAAGTAGTGATAAATTCATATATTCAGGGTCTCAGCCCGCTGAGGCCTCGGGCGTGTTGTCATGACGCTCACTCGCTGTCCACCCGCCCATCATCGCTTTCCACAAAACACAACTTGAAAGTTTCTTTGATATGTTTGAACCGGGTTAACACTGAAGTCGACTGATCTTTGATCTTGGAGTCAGAAGGTCATGGGTCAAAGTCACTGAAAACATTTTAAAGCTAAAGGTGCAGTGTGAGGACAATAACTTCTGCTGTACATACATCCAGCATCAGAGTGCAGCTTGTCTGAATGATTATAACAAGATGTTAAATCTCTCATTAACATACTCATTAACAACTGCACACAAGAAGGAAAGAACATGCAACTGTCTTACCAAGCCATTACAATGTAAACATGACAAATAATTACCTTTTTAGACGGCTCCAAATGCTTCCTCCACCTCGTTCAGCGTGTACAAGAAAAGCAGCAGCTGGAGCACTATTCTGTGATTCGGGAAGCGATTAGAGGCATTTTCAACAGCAAACTCGGACAGAAAATGATTAATCCGCCACAAAATAATTATTTTATATACATCCAGCTGGGAACACAGTGGGTGGGATCATCACGACATTGTGCATGCAAGTGCATGGCTCAAACTCGTGCAAGTGTCAGGGCACGTTAAAGACAGCTTCTTTTTGTTCCCACAACATTTGACAATAAAGTCAGCACAAATGTTTTGAGAATGTTTGACCCAATGTTCTGGGAATGTTTTAAGGAAAGTTATGTTTTGGTTCCCAGAACATTCTGGTAACATTACCTTAAGTCATAATCTAGTCATTGAAAGAAATTTGGAGTAAGACAGTGAGGCTAGAAGTAATATATATAATAAATTTCCCTCAACTATAAACATAACTTGTCAATATATAAAAGGAAATAATAATGTTCTGAAAACACTGTAGAAACATTTCTGATAACCATAGCCTAAATATAACCAATATATAACATTACCTAAACGTTATGTGTTAGCTGGGATGCTTGTTCTGACCACCTGTTTTTTTCACTCTATGCTTTGAGTTTTTACCTGCTGAAATCCATCTGGACTGGAAATATTTCAAAGTGCAGATGGGAAAATCAGCAAATTTTAAAAACACTCCTGTGTGACGAGGGTTATGACAGGCGTGCTTAGAAAGCTGCAGTTTTCAGGAAATCTTTAAGGGTTCAACTGCTGTGTATATGTGGATAAACAACACTTACTCATTAGTAGCCAGTGGTGATGCAAGTGGTCGTCATGACAGCAAGCATCACGATGACGATGTCACAAATGAATGTGTGACATATTGTTAGCAGGGTTGGTACACAGAAGAGACAGAGGTTGTATCCATGATGCAGAGACAGTGAGACACACGCCAAGAACAAGGCTTCGTCAGACTGAAAATGAATCATTTGTGTGTCTTCTGTTTCTCTTTCTCTGTTCCTTTTTGGCTTTGAACTGTAACTTTGCACGGCCGTCCAAGTTTACAATGTGTTATCAATAATTAAACATGAATGAATATCCTTCCAGCGGCAGCACAGTCTGTCTGTGAACCCTCCTGTGGATCAGACCTACAATCCCAGCAGCAGACTGATGTTGTAGGTCCAAAACACACCGACTGCCAAGACGACCCATGTAAAAAAATATGTTTTTGATAACCCAGTGATCATTGGTTGCATGGTTAAAGTAGAAACAAGCAAATAGACTTGCATATTTCAACTGTTTTTTATATTTTATTTTGATACAGATAATAAACTTATCCATGAAACTTTATCCAAATTAAAGCCAGTGTTGACATGTTTAAATTTTTTTTTTATCATTTTTTTTTAAATCTTTAAATTATAGTTTTTTATATTGTGGAATATATTTTATTTCAGTTATGGAAACACTGATTTCTGCCAACAAAAATCATCCATCCATCCATTTTCCATACCCGCTTACTCCAATTAAGGATCACAGGGGAGGGGTGCGCTGGAGCCTAACCCCCTATCCCAGCAATCATAGGGTGTGAGGCAGAATACACCCTGGACAGGACGCCAGTTTGTCACAGGGTCACATACAGATGGACAAACACATTCACACCCGCAAGCACACCTAAGGACAATTTAAGGTTTCCAATTCACCCAACCTGCCTGTCTTTGGATGTGGGAGGTGCTCTGCTGTTCAGAGCAGCCCACAACAATGTGCACAGTTTTCGTGCAGAGCACAATGATTAATCATCTTAGACAGCAAGAACAGTTCAGCTGCCTGGAGTTTAATGACTTTTCCTAACTTGCAGAATGGTGAGGAGGATGTGGTCAGGCAAAATCAGTTGCTCATCCCATTAGTAATCATAAGTCAGTAAATGCATATTAATTTATTATTATTAAGTTACCTGTTTCTTATTTTTGAAAGAGTGTAAAGTATATACTAACTATAACTCCCCTCTGGGCCCCTACACACAATTTCATCGTTCATCGCGATGTTTTACAATAGACAACATGATTTTCCAATTTAGTAGACTTTGTCCAAACATTGATACTACTGGCATTTTGTTGCTATTTTAAGCATACAGTGGGTTTATTCATCCCCTGCTAAAGATTTTTTAAATGAGTTTTTACAAATAAAGAAATCGTCAGTCTTTATTGCTATTTCTAATGATGTTTCAATAAGATTATGATTGTAATAAAGTAGAACTTACCCTTTAACAACTTATAACTGTCAATTCTTTTTCATTCTACGGTGAACAAACGTTGCTTGCACAGTGAAGTTAAATTTTATTAATCCCCGGGGGGAGTCAGTCCTCGACATATGACCTGTGCTAACTCACTGGAAACGCCCTCTGTGCAGCATGTTAACTCTTGCACAGCCTTCTGGCAACACTTACACATTGACAGTTTACTGCACACCTGTGCAGAGTGGCGAGCCGCAGTGGCAGTTGTCCATTTCCCTGCACACAAGCATTAGACTCACTAAATGAAACGTGTCCCACGCTAACTGCCAAAGAGAGCAAGAAACAATGAGTCATATCTGCAACAAATGTCAGCAGTGACGTCCTGTGTGACTGTGAGCACCTCTTCATGACTCATGGACATTTGCACCAGGGTGGCTGTGACGGACACACGGAGATTGGGATCCTTTTCCAGCCGCTGCTCTGCACTGCTCCTCGGAGGAACTATAACGTGCTCACATTCAGTCATTTCTGCTGGAAGTACTTGAAACTGTTCTTTTCATCTGCTTAGGTTGATGACATCATCAGTGAGTCAGCAGCCATAGGCCCATGGTGGGATTAAAAAAAATACTGACCGGTTTCTGTCTGTTATCAGCTACACAGGAGCATAGGCAGGATTTTTTTAAAAGACATCGCTACCACATTGTTTCAAGCAATTCAGAGCACTGAGATAAACAATAGCTTCACTCTGTGTTTCTGACCATTTTGAAACAGTAAATCATTTTGACACATTTGGAACATTTAAAGTTTCAAGTGTTTCAAAACAATCTTCCAATCTCATTATTTCAGTTTGATTTTCAAGCATTTGTGAGCAGCGAGTCATTTTCTGAAGCGATGATTTTATTTGGTTATTCAAGTGTTTCAAAGCAATGAATCATTTTTTTGAAACAAGGGCTTCTTAAAGTCCAGCAGATGTCACCGTCATACACTCTGCAGCATTCTGAAACAATATTTTCATTTAGATTTTTAAGGATTGTAAAATATTTTATAAAGCTGCTGTTTCATTTGGTGTTTCAAGCAACTGGAAGCAGTGAATCATTTTCTGATGCATTAGTTTGATTCATTTAATGTGTCTCAATCCCCTCTCACACAGAAGGCATGTACGTGGACTTTAGAGAAGCGTGTCACAGTCACTACCACACTCATACTGTCATCACAAAAAACACCACAAGGTTGCTGGTAATCATCAGAGTAATTCGTTTTAATATTTTTATGATTTTAAAACTGTTTCACTTAGCACATCAAAGAAAACAGAGCACTGAATAATTCTCTAAGCTACTGTTTCACTTAAACATTTGAACATTATAAAACAGAATCATTATGTTTTCGCCCCTGTTGGCTTGTTTGCTTGTTTGTTTGTGAAAAGTCTGGAGCCCACAATTTTTCACATATTGTTATGAAATTCTTTACTGAAGATTCATATCCTGATAGGCAAGAACTGATTTAATTTTCAAGGTCATTGGTCAAAGGTCAAAGCCAGGAAAAACCTTGGAAAAATTCCTATCTTTATCCTTGAACAAATATTCAAAAATTCATAACTCTGGCCAAAAAAACATCAAATTTCTTTCATATTTGACAGTGTTATGTGGGATGGTATCCTTTGCCGACTGACAAAGTTTAATCTGGATCTGATCCAGATTACAGATTTTGTGGCCATTTAAATTTAACACTGAAACCCCCATTTAATGTATATTTTACATTATATCTTAATCAAACATGCCCCAATCAGTCTCATATTTAAAAGTGAGATACACACTGACACTCACTATCGCCTGACAAAGTTCCATCCAGATCTGATACGGATTGTGTATTTTGTGGACATTTGAATTTAATATTGAAAATCTCATTTGTTGTATATTTTACATTATATGTTAAACAAAAGTGCCTCAATCGCTCTCAGTTTTCTTTACCTACAACAACCAAAATTGAATGGAGGCTCCAATTTTATGTCTGTTTGTCATCCAGTTATCAGTCAGAAACCAAGTGCCAAAAAGCAATGACAATTGTGCATAGCAAAGGTACCAATGTTCTGTAAAATTATCTGAAAAAGAATTCAGAAACTAAAAAAAAAAAAGCCTGACAACTCCACAAAACAACTTTGATTCCAGTGCATGAACTAAATACATACTCCTGACATTTGATCACATCTAATTTAGCTTATGAAAAGCCACTTCAGGACTTTGACCTTGAAATTTTTTCCAAGGTAAAATTTTGTGGAATTGGAAACTAGTGTTGGCGGTGATTTGCGCTCTACGGGTGCGGTGCTCTAGTTGTCTAAGCAGTGATTCTCAGTGGTGGGCTATGGCCTCCACAGTGGGCTGTGAGGGTACTGCATGGGTGGGCTGTGATGATTTAAAAATGTCTTGAATTTCAATTTTCTAACAAAATTTAAATTTTCCCCAAAACATTTATGATTATTTCTAAGAATGCAATCAGAAGTAATAAAACAACATGTTATTCTTAATTTTTCTGACCTAGTTTAACATAATATATACATGGAACTGCTTCATCTTAATCTGATGGATGAATACAAATTGCTTTTTACTGATATCAATGGCATTATTGATTTTTGACCTAGTTTTCTATGAGGAAACATTTACACAAGTTTTCAGCACCAAACGTCACAACTGCTTCATTACCAGCTCTTCAAATGTAAGGCTTTCATTTAGTGCATCAATCATAACAAAACACTGAATATTTGTCTCAAGCGATTGTTTCATTTATTTATTTATTTTTTTTTTTGAACATCCAACAAACACAATGAATCATTTTCTGAAACAATTGGTTGACTTGGTTCAAACCATAAAAAAAAAGCCTTGCTTCTGTTACAGCTGTGCGCGGGAACATTAGGTTTAAACACAAAAAATCACCAGAAAAGCGGTTACACTGACTTCCCGGCATGACTAGACAGAAACACCCACGTGCATACGCACAAGTCACACAACTGACACAACCCTGCTTTGGAGCCACAGAAGCGGAAAACAAATATGCCGTCAGCAGGAGGTGCGGACCGCAAAGACAAATCTGTTGAATCATAACTGAGTCTCGCAGAAATGAACTTATTTTTAGCAGCGTCGCCAGTGCGCGGCCGTTTATGTGTAGGCAGACAAAGCGACAGCGGCACATGGTGCGGTACAGTTCCTCTGAGCGAGCTCTGCGGTGGGCCCCTCCTCTGTTCCTTCAGCTCCACCGGCCGCGTTTGAAAAATTAATGCAGCAAACTGACAACACTTAGGGCCTCTCTCTCTCTCTCTTCCTCATGTACCTAACAGGATCAATTACCAAAGCAGAGCTCCACTCAGTTAACGCGAAAGAAACAAGAGGCGCTCTCTATCACAGCTGTGCATGTGTGCGTGCGTGCACGTGCAGGCTTTATGATGAGCCGAGAGGAGGAGGTGGTAATAGTCTGTTTGCTTCCCTCTAATGACAGCAGCGGAGTGGATTAGCGAGCTTGCTAAGCCATCAGCATCACTCCTCCCACTAAAGTGACAGAGAGTGCGCAAATAACCAACCGCGGCCGCCGCGCGGGAGGAAGAGGCACGCAGGAGGTGATGCTCACTTATGGGAAAGATGTCTTAAATGTGCATCTTAAAACGGCATGTGGGTGTGACGCCTCTGCGCGAGCACGTGCTGGTCGGCGCGCGCCTTCATTTGTATGCAGGCGGAGATTTCGAGGAGTTCCATTTCTACAACATCAGCCAAGTTATTCAAATGCGGCACATCTGACTGGAGAGGATAACGTAAAGAAAGGCATCAGCAGAAATGGCAGCAGGCAGTAATCCCCCAGCCAGGCCACTTGTGTTTGCCGCGCAGGCAGCACCCGCACACACCTTATCAGCAGCAACCATAGGGTTCCTCTATTAACCCCGCTGATGCTCCGCCGTGCACGGACAGACCTACAGACAGACAGTTTTCACTTTAAGAAAGAGCCAGATTACGCAAAAACGAACTGTAAAAGCAAAGTGCAACCTGGTGATCGCCGCACTTCCGTAAGCCAACAATCATTACCATCACAGAAAGGTTCCACAACAATGTGAAACATCTACTGTTGTGTGCAGTGAATGAATACTTCTCTCTGCTCTTTTCTCCAGCTGCCACATACAATAAAAACAATCAGGTCTCCTGTGTGAAAGAACAGCGCTGCTGTCTGAAAAAATAAAACTTCCCTCTGCGAGGGCTGATGGGAAACCTTGGTTTGTGACATGAAGAACCCTGCAAGCCTGTCAGTTCTTTTCGATGCAACTCCAATCTGCACTTGGCTCTGGAGGACGATCTTGCGCGCGCTCGCACGCAGACTGATCTCCAGCATCACTTCAAATGGGCACTTAGTCAAGAAACATAACACTCGACAAGTGCCACGTGTATGACAGTCACTCATTCTCACAGCTGAGTTCGATATTATGCCACACGCAGCCAGCTGCAGGGAAACAAAAAAGGCCAAACATGTAAAACAGCAAAGTTGGTTTCTTGCAGGAAGTAGGTGTTGGGTAATATTCTAGTATTAAAGCTACAGTGTGCAGGATTTAAAGGCGTTTATTAGCGGAAAAGGAACATAGCATTCATAACCATATGTTGATTAGTGGATAACTGCCTGCAACAATAGATCAATGTGTTTTCACAAGTTTAAAATGAGCCCTTCATAGCTACATGGAAGTGGGTCCCATCATGTAGACCAAAATTTATACAGTAGCCCAAAAGGGACATACTTACTTTGCCTTTTGCATTTTGCAGTGAAGCAGGAAGACTGAATAAAAATGAAATGGGATCAGTGTTTGCTCCCCTACACACTGTCTACTGGTTGTTACTACATTTGAGAACCCTTATCATCCATATTGCGCATCACAATAGAAGGAAAGGGAGCGTGAATCCCCATCACCAAAGAAGCACAAACATGACGGGAAACAAACTCATGAGTAGCAATGTGTGTGTGTGTGTGTGTCCCATTAGACCGGCGCTTTCCTCAGATACTATAGCATGAAGCAAATGAGTGTCTACGTATTCCCATGAATGAGATGCCAGTCCATCAAAGGTTATGAGGGGATACCGAAAAGTTGTGAGCCTCAAACAGAAAGAGCAAGATATTTGGATTTATAATGTTTTATTTTTCAACATAGTCCCCTTCCAACTCCATACACTTGTTCCATCTAGTTTGCTAGTCATTGATACCCAGTTGGTAGAACTCAGCATCTTGGTCCCTTAACCTGCCCTCCGCTACAGTCAGTCAGCTTATCGTCATCCTCAAATCTCTGGCCTCGAAGGTATTTTTTCAGCCTGGGAAAGAGGTGGAAGTCGCTAGGGGCTAGGTCTGGAGAATAGGGTGGGTGAGGAAGAAGTCCATAGCCACACTCGCGCACAGCGTCCACGGCAACCCGGCTGGTGTGGACTGGTGCATTGTCCTGGTGAAGCAGAATGCCACGACTGACACTGGAGGGCATGTCTCTTCCACATTGTTATGACTCAATAATTTAAATAAGTGAAATAAGTAGCTACGGCATTGATGTAGATCAGGTGTGATGCATTGTAATATCCGACTGGGAAAAATGTGTGAGGCTCAAAACTTTTTGACATCCCCTCATACTTTCCCAACTGAGTGTGGCAACCATTTACAGCTGCACTACAGATCAAGTATCTTGTCCAAGAACACAGACAGGAAACCTGAAGCGTAAACCTGAACCCAAACCTCAGTTTACAGGGAGGCAGTCCAACTCCTATCTCACAAAGCAACCTGCTCTTCCATCAAATACAGTACCCAAACGCAACAGAAGAGTGCACTGCACAGAGCACCAAGGGAACACCATCTCCTTGACGGTTCTACATTGCTAGTAGCTGCGGTACTGCAAGCACCATTTATTCAGGGCTTTAGACAGGAGTGGAAACAGTTTTCTCCAGAGACTGTAAACATACAACCCCATAAGGCTTCAAAGCTCAAATGGGGTGGCTCTAAATTGCCATCTTGACACTGCCTGACTCCGCCTAACGCCTGGCCAACATCATCAAGCCAAGCATCAGTGTGTGAATGGCAAAACAGAAACACACCTCCTTGAGCAGAAATGTGCAATCAATGCATTTTTTTTAATTGATCTGTATCAAATTAATTATAGCCAAGTCACAAAACACTAAAGGATTATTAACCGAGCAAGCGAAGTTAATAATTTGATTATTATATGGCTATTGTGTGTGTATATATATATATATATATATATATATATATATATATATATATATATATATGAAAACGCAAACTTACAGTATTGCCCGAATATGCTGCTGACGGTGTTTCAGTCATTTGCTTTCTTCACCTCCACTAGCTTAACAGATGGTCCGCTTGTTAGCTGGTAAAGCTTTCAATCTGTATGTTTTTCAGATGCTGTTTATATATTTATGGTTTACGTTCATGTCCGACTTGGTTTTTCTAATCATGTTTTAACTTCCTGGTTTCAATCTGTATAGTAGAGAAGCTTGAATCTTCGACTGGACTGGGCTGCTTGACGTGAGGACGTTTCGCTTCAAATCACAGAAGCTTCCTCAGCTAAAATTCTTGCTCTGGTAGTCTGACTTCTGTCTTGACTCTTGTAGAGAAGAATAAACCAGAAGCCAACAAAAGCTGGAGTTTTTTTTTTTTTTAACCTAACCAGACCCCTCCTACCGAGTGGCCGACTGCTATAGGCTAGTGACTAAACAATAGCTCTAATTAGCACCTATTGTGCTCTAGTTAGCACTCTCCTAATGATGGGATGGAAGCCTCCCCTGATGGCTCCCTTGACGACTCTCCTGATGACGTGAATGATTCATTACCATGAACAAAAGACTGAAACTGCTTTGACCCGAGTACCCCATTGTAAACAGGGGACAAAGCGTGTCTGAGACCCGCCCCCCGGTTAAGGCTGGGTTTCAACTGTTTTACAAAGAATGCTTCCTTGACACCTCTCTCAAACCATTTCTTCTCTCTGGCTAAGATTTTAACTTCCTTGTGCTCAAACGTGTGGTTAGTGTCTTTAAGGTGGAGATGAACTGCAGACTGAGGTCCACTGGCGACCTCTCTGCGGTGCTGGTATAGCCTCTTGTTTAAAGGTTGCTTAGTCTCACCTATGTAGTGTTCATTACAGTTTTCCTGACATCTGATATAATACACTACATTGCTCTGTTTGTAACTAGGGATCCTGCTCCTTAGGGTGAATAATTTCTGTCTCAAAGTGTTGACTGGTTAAAGTAAACTGGGATTTTGTGCTGATATATGATATATTTTGCCCTTTTATTAAAATTAACTATTAAATATTTGGCCTTTAAACTGCTGGCAAAATAAATAAATAAATAAATGAACTACACTGCAGTGGCTATGTGAGACATTGAAATGACCATTTTTCAGTTGACATTTTAAAACCAAGCGTGCACACGCACGCACACACACACACACACTCTACAACAAAATCCACACATAAAAGTTTAGAAATAGGGAAGAAATCAATCTAAAGTCCTCATTCCTTTGTCCTGGATTATTATCTCCAGATTTCAAGATAGCGGGTGATATTTTATGTGCCACCAAAGTGTAAGGAGAGAGCGTTTAATAATGGATGGTGCTGGAACCGGGAGAGTTTTTACCCTCTCTCTCTCTCTCTCTCTCTCTCTCTCTCTCTCTCTCTCTCTCTCTCTCTCTCTCTCTCTCTCTCTCTCTCTCTCTCTCTGGTTATCAATCATTAATGGAGTTTCCATCAAAAACACTTCAACCCCCTCAAGTATCAAATCTCTCTTGAAGGTAGAGGACCCACATTCAAGCATCCCACTTAATCACAGGGCACACAACGCGCTCTCCCTGCCTCTCTGTTTCCATTCTGCAAATTAGGATAATAACAGTGCAAATTGCCAAATTGTTGGCAGCGAAAGTGTAAAACCAGGCGTCTTTGTTAAGGTCTCCTTATGAGCGATGAGGGTTAATGGGAGAAATTAGGAATGTTTTCGCCATGACAATCTGACACTGAGTGTATGTGCTGTCTCTCTCTCTCTGCTTTATGTAATGTTTTTTTAAACTCATTCTATCCCGGAGGCGCTGCTCTGTAAAGCCGCCAGTCCCGTCTGGTCAAAGTCACACAGGACACCGTGCGCATCAGCAACGCTCGCAGAGAGCCGCCGAGCTCCTGCTGCCCTAGAAAACAAGCACAAGGTGACACGGTGCCGTGTTTAGGTTCCCAAACACATTCTGATTTTTAGGGTTTGGCTGAGTCCATCAGGTGTAAAACACTCCCACTGCCCACACACACACACGGCATAACCGCTGCAGCTACGCGGTGGGTGAAATCACCGCGCAGTCCTAATAAACCATCAGGATGGTTTTCACAGCATTTTGTGTGCCAGCGATCAGTGTCGCGGTGCAGCGCCAGCAGCGGTGCCGATCTGTTTGATTTGTAGCTGCAGCCGAGTAACGGAACTTTCAGAAGAAGTCGGTTTCAGCATTTTATCCGGATATTCCATTGTTTAAAGGAGATTTTTTTAATGAAAGATGTGCGGAACGGGGTCCGCGCGTCGGGACGCAGCCGGCGCGGCGGCACAGGAAAAACACTCCGTGTTGATAACCATTGTAAATTCAGGCGGCTTTTGATGGCTTTCAGTGGAGGACTATATGGAGAAATTGTTTAACAGCTGGACATGTTCCAACTTGTCCTTAAGGCTTCCAACAGAGGTGTTTTTCCTGTGGTGGAGCATCGCGGCGGCTGCGAGCCGACGCTGCAATCCGTCCGCACGTCTTTCATTAAAAAAATCTCCCTTAACAGTGGAATATCCGGATAAAATACTGAAACCGACTTCTTCTGAAACTTCTCTGTTCTCTCACGATGTCCTGGATCAATAGAGCCTGAAATGTGGAGGTTTTCAGCTTGAAACAGGCTGACGACGGCGCCTGAGAGCGCTGCGCGACGTCCCACTGCGTGGGAAGTCCTTAAAGCGACAGTATCATCTCAAAATCTCTCATCAGCCGTTAAAATTTTCACCGAAAACCAGCTTAATTTTTCAAACCGTGTCCACTTCGATGTGCCTCACAGGTTTAGAAAAAAATTTGATCATACAAAGCGCCAGTCTCAGCAACTTCTCAGACAAAGGAATTCCGACGAGGGGCTGGGACGACTCCTCCCACAAGGAGTGCTCACAGGCGAATGATGGTCACCGACAGACGTGGAAAAACTCATGCATGCGCATGAGGGTTCAAGCATTGTCTGACGTAAAAACATATGATGAAATCCTATAGTTTTTGAAAAAAATAAAAAGGAACCTATACTTATTGGACAGACCTCGTATCTCGCCATTCTACAAATATTGCCAATAACTTGATATAATGATTTTTTCCAAATTACAGGTTTCAATCGACATCTGCATACGGATTTGACACAAGTTTCACACCGGATGCCATTCTTGACACCCTTACTCCAGTTCTACATGGAGAATTAGCTGCTGATGTTCTTGAGTGCGTCTCCCAGACCAAGCATTAAGCAGGTCCTACTCAGATTAAGGTGCCTTGACACTTGCACGATTTGATCTGCGCACCGGTATGCAATATGCCGTGCAGAAAAACCGTTTTTATACCAATTTCATCCTGTTTATCGCTTGCATCTTCAGTAGCTTGAAAAACCCAAAGTGATTCTATACTTTAGATTTAAATGCAACAGTGGCAGTTGCCAATATTATTTGTCATGTCTGCTTGAAATAGATGTGACTTCACGTAACACGTGATTAGGTCTACAAAATATGCACTTTGCCCTCTGCTGGATCACCGTGGTACTACATGCTTTCCATCTCATCTATAAGCAACTGAATCTGAACTATATTGGACTTTAAAAATTGATTTTCATGCAGTAAAATTATTGTGATATTGTGAGTTTTGATTATTTTCCAAGCAGAAATTATTTAAAAAGAAGGGGAACAATTTTGGCCTCGTCCATTACAAATAATAAATTAAAACAATAATAATAATAATAATATAAGCTATTAGTTAATCAATTCTGCAGCATTAACTGCATTTTTTTTCTGACATGAGCTTTTGGCAGCAATCCAGGGTGTTCCCAGCATGAACCTGGCAATGTGGTGAGCGTATAGCTCAGGTGGCAGAGTGAGCCCATTACCTAAAAGGCTGAAGAATTTAATCATAGCTACTCCTTTTGACATGTTGTCAAGTAAGAAGACACTTAGAACCCCAGATTACACACAAATTCGCAGATTAGCACATTGAGTTGAATTTATTGTCATTAACGTCTGCCGGAGAACAGGAGGAGCTACAGAAATGGTTCCATCAGGTTGTAAACCAGTACTCAAGAGTATTATAGATTATGATGTCCCCTTCTTTACTCCTGGTTCCTACGTCTATGGCAATTTATCATAAATTCTTTGTGAAGTCTTTCAAAACGTTTTAAAAAAAAACCTAAAATATCTTAATCTGTTTAATCACATGCCCCATACCATAATCTGGAATGAAGATCTGAATGCCACTGGAGCATGTGTGAGCCTATTTATGTGCTACATTAGGTATCTAATCTAATCATTAAATTTAATCAAGCTTCATTACATAAGGTCAGTGCAGCAGAGTTTCAAATATTTCATTCACGCATCTCAATGCATCTGCCTTTTCCCTCCATAGCTCGAGTAACAGAACATGCAAGCAATACGCGATGGTGAGTCAAAGGCATTTTTACATTATAGGTATCTTTACAGAATGGATTACTGATCCCATTTTGAAGATACCAAATAATTCTAATCTTTTTATAGGAAATCATCAGCGGGTCTTAAGGTGAAGACCCGCTGAAATGCGCATGACTTTGATTCACGCACTTCCACGAACGTCATTGTGACAATCCCACCCACTGTGTTCCCAGGTGTATGCTGTGCTTTGTTCCACTGCCTGCCACGCACTCTACAATGGATGCTGGATATATAAAATAATTATTTCATAGCAGATTAATCATTTTCTCTGCAAGTTTTCTGTTCAAAACGGCTCTAACTGCTTCCTGAATCAGTGATTGAGCTGGAGAAAGCAATTGGAGCCATCTAAAAAGGTAATTATTTGTCATGTTTACATTGTCATGGCTTGGTAAAACAGTTGCATTTTCTTTCCTTCTTGTCTGCAGCTGTTAAAGTATGTTTATGATAGATTTAAGATCTCGTTATAATCCTTCAGACGAGCTGTGCTCCCTCTGATGCGATCCGCTGATGCAACCACTCACTCTGTTCACTTCTTCTTTACTCGAGTTGACGAGCTGCATGTCATGTTGGTGAGCAGATCGCGCCACGTAGCACAACATTTATGCGTAAAGGATTTTTTGAACATTTCAAAATTCTCTTTGCATAATTGCATGTGCCGGCACCCCTTTCACATTCAGTCTGCACCTGTTAAAGACGGGTTTACTCTCCTGCATGACACAGGTCATGCAAGTGCGTGAATCAAAGTTATGCACGCATCAGTGCACCTTTAATGTTTGCTTGCTAATTACACCTCCCCGCCACACCACACCATCACCTCAGCCATGGGTATATAGGGATGTCTATCACTTCTCAAATCAAATGGACACCGTCAACCACCTGAATCTCCACTACCACCTTACTACTGTAGGATTTACAACGCCCCCTGCAGGGTTAAGAAACACAGGTTTTATCATTACCCAGCTTCAAAACTTGGCATCTGCTCTTTTGATATGAAGGAAAAGCCCCCATAACTGTCAAAAATGGAGAGGGATCAATACGCCGCCCGGCTGTTAAACACGGCAGAAACCGTGCGTGTCAAAACCGTATTGCTGTTCTCCCTCTAATGCAACTGAGCATTCACAATTAACACCATTTTGTTCATTTTGTCACCAGTGTTATCACTAATGGCAATCACCTGAGGCACACTGAGATCCAGTTTAACTGTCAAAATCCTGCTTTCAGATCAAATGCACATCACTGCAGCTGGCTAACTGCCTGGAAAAAAAAAAAAACAACTTGATATTACTCTGCTCTCTGCACCTGTGGGTTTGAAAGTGCTTCTTCAGGAAGACTTGTGACAGTTAACCAAGATCACTCAAAGACAACAAACAGCTGAAATTCCTGGCTGTGTGACGACATCCACTGTGACGTTAAAGATGATGCACCTCTTCAACAATATAAGTTAGCAGGAATCATAAAACAGGTTTGAATACAAAAATATCCCATAAAAACACAAGGACTGAGGACAGCAGTCTGTCACAGAGGCTTACGTATACTATTTATTATTTATTATATAGCAATTGAATCATCTAAATCTAAAGCCCCAGTCACACCATGACAGATCAAGGAAATGTATGAGGAACTGATATTATATATTTGTGTTCATTTTTGTCCACCAAAAGTCCTTTTCCCATCTGCATCCCATTGTCAGCTGATGTCCACCAAGTTCATCAGAAAGTTTTGCCACTTTGAGCAGAGATCGGCTTTCCCGTCCCGTCCCGGCTTTCCTGTACATTTATTTGCTGTTTTGTCCTCTCTTTGTGTCTTTTATTTTTCCTGTGGCTGTTTGATGGTTCATTCTGTGCTTCTGATTGGCCAACGCTTCAGCACAAGCAGAGAGAGGACGGATGCTGGGACACGGAACGCAGCTCCATTTCTTGAAAACATCAACAGTGCTCTCTGTCTGTCTATCTTTCTCTCTATCAGCAAGGAAGTGTGGTGAAATTGTTTGATGTCCTGACCCATGAACACTGAGGAAATTTAAAGCCATGTTTTCAGACTATGGCAAGCTCTGCTCAAATCCAGCAGTTATATGTCTATAAACCGGGAAAATTCAATCCTCCCATGGAATTGCAGTGCTAATGGACAGATGACTTCACATCTGTCCATTAGCACTGCAACTCCATGGGAGCCTGACGAATTTGACAACGGACAAAATATTTAAATACATAACTAATCCAGAGTGTGACACAGTCTTTAAATTTGGCCCTGCGATAGACTGGCATCTTGTCCAGGGTGTTTCCTGCCTCACGACCAACGGCTGCTTGGACAGCACCCCCCCCCCCCCCCCCCCCCATGACTCTGAATTGGAGTAAGCAGGTACAGAAAACGAATGCATGAATCTAAAATTAAATTTCAAAATGAAACCGAGCAGCCCTGATTAAGAGACGGAGACAGTGAAGTATAAAATGGCGAAAAATAAAAAAAAAGTCTTCCTGTGGGATTGCATTTCTGATCATGATATTTGATGACATGATCCAGTTTCTTTTTCTTTCGTGGTTAAGTTCATACCAAATGTTTTCTCCTGGCTTGTGTTAAGGTGTGACTGTATTATTTGACTTTTATAACATAACCGCTGTGAAACAATCAGGAAATAATGGTTTATGTCTTTTATTTGGTACGGTCTGTTTCACAGATTGACAGGCACAGCTGAAAGTTATCCATTCATTACCAATCCAGCAGGTGGCAGACATGTCTACGGGATATTACACAGATAAAACAAAAGTTGCTTTTTGGGTTGATCTGGTGCATCAAAGTTCGCCAGCTAGGAAGGGGCTTGTCCTCATTATATGTTCCTTTAATTTACTGAGTTACAAGATGGGGGCATTTATTGTGGACTCATTCATTCATCTGCTCACTCCCGACATTTTAGAGGGGTACAGGTTTTTCCCAGTGTCTGGAAATATGATCTCCCTGGGAGAGATATGATGTTAAGCTATCCTACTAGGGTCAAAACTCCTCTCCAGGTTTCTACAACAACCCCACAGTGGCCTCAAACCTTCACTTGATATGACGGTGGTATGCAAGAGTGAGGAAACACATGTCTCTGTCTCAGAACACAACGAGTAGGGAGACAAGCTCAGTGGCCGTGTCTCACAGAGTAAGCAAGAGTCCAAATATGAACTTCTGTCAAGTCTAACATGAGCCGTTTGAGGCCTAGATTGTGCTTACAGGTGTCATTTCTGCACGTGCAGTCATAAATCGGTGAGAGTTTGAGGATGTTTAACATTACCTGTCAATCACAAAACTTTAAAAGGTTGATTAAAAACTCAGTTTACGCATTTTAATGAGACACAAGCAGACACAGCAATGGTGATCTTCGATTGTCTCCCGTGGTGTACGTGCTGGCTACTGCTGCTCTTTGTGACCATGACACTCGGAGTCACAGATCAGCTCAGGGACACTGTGCGACAGATGTCTGCCCTGGCACTCTGTTCCAGGCATGAGTGCTGCTGGCACGCACACGGAAGAAGACAGAAAAAAAGCATAAGGGATCGAGAGCAAGAGAGCGAGAGAGAAAGCAGAGAGGAGAAGATGGATGGCATGAAAAAAAAGCAGAGCAGGAAAACAGGCGAGGTAGAAGGGGGTGATAAGGACAGTTTGCCCCAGGCTGCGTGCTGATCAGATGTCACACCGCGCAGACTGCATCGGGCGGACGAGATCTACTCTGTCATGTTTTTGTCAGACAGCAACCAGTTAGGTTTGAAAATGACACTGCAAGTTCAGACATACTTCATGCAGCGAGGCTCCCCCTGAGTGACCTGGGAGGAGGAACAGGAGGCATCACACGCACTAAATCACCATTAGTGCACATTTCAAATCAGTCGGGCACACACAAAGTAATGAACTTCTGCATGAGGCAGGAAAAAGCACATCTCTAACGATGTGAATTGACGACAAGAGTCTGCTCAGAAATCGACGCTCCACCTCTACACTGACCACAAGCTGTTGCCAGACACGCGCTGCAAATCTGGAGTTGTGCAGACATTACCCGGAGGAACTGTAGGTGAGAACGCAAATGGCCAAATCAGTCAAGAGTGGACAAGAATGCTGTTTTGTCAAGCAGGAGGTTGGCATAGATCAACACAAGTCAGGAAAGGTCAGTTATACTCATGCTGGAGAAATCAAGAGTTGAGGATGGTGTGTGCATCAAGTTCATCTAGAGTTACATCAAGCAGCGCCGGGCCTACTCTGGAGTGTCTTGAGCTGAGCGTGGGTGGTGCCAAGGTGGCTGTGAGTTCACTGTGGTCTGGAAAATAAAATGATTTTTCCAAACTTTCATAGGATTGTAGACCTATGGAAGAGCCTTCCAGACAAAATAGTTGACACCCACTCAGTAGGCTGTTTGGAAGCCAGACTGGATGAGTATTGGTGAGATCACCCAATAAAATATGATTTCAAGGCAATGCCCCAAGTTGTACCATCACATCATGTGCATGTCAAGTGAGAAGCTGGCATCAGAGGCTGTTGAACACAAACTCAAGCCAGAAGAGTGCCTGTAGGTTGACCTCTAATTTTACCGAGTGCTCTGGAGGATTTGGTGTTGACCTCTGCCAGGCAAAAGCTGCCTGGGGTAATTAGATAAGGTATTCCGAGTTGTAACTTGGCTCATTACTGGGCAAAACAGTACATAGCTTGACAACGTTTGAGAGCTGCTTAAATGGACTTTGCCCTGTCACCTCCATAGTACAAAGTCTGTGTAGTATCAGACTGATCCCAGCTGACTGTCCAGCGTATAACCCCAAGCAATTTGGCTTATTGACGATGTCTCTATCATGCAACTGGTGCAAAACCTGAACAATACAGCAATGAAAACAACTTTTATCATGAATTGCAGACACCAAAATTGTCAGACAAAGTCTAGGAATGGCAGAAGGACTTTCCACAGTGTGCTTTTGATATTATGTCCTGCATCCAGGCGCCACTCCGCGTCAAACCCAAACAGAGTATTCCCAGTCTGTGTGAATGTGCCTGACATGGACAATCTCCTACTGGGTGCTATATGTGTGAAAGGGCAACTTCAGACCAAGTCCAGACCTGATTGTCCGGACTCCATATGAGAAACCAGACAGACAGACGACTCAACATGAACTCTGTGTGACAACTCTCCCGTCGACAGGAGCAGCAGACACACAAAAAAGACGAGCAGAAAGAAAAGTGAGCTAATTATAGCCTCACAGCAGGATGGCCAGAAACAAACTTGATTATCATCATTGTCAAGAAAGCACAAAAGAAACCTGCTGCCTCCCATTCCTCCGAAATCCAATAGAGAGGCTTTTAGCCTTCGTAATGATTTACAAAGTGACAAGTCAAACAGATTTACTGTGACAGCCTGAGAGGCACCAGCATGGACACTGTTAGTGCTCACGTGACCAAAACTCCCAATCCTTCCCCTATTCCCCTTTCCTCGCACAGCACACCACCACCCCCCCCCCCCCCCCCCGGCTCAACGAGCCCCCTTCAAACAAGAGACTCGAAAAGCTGTGCTTTGTGGAAGCTGGTTACTTAAAGCAGCAGCCCCCAGATAAAGATCTGGTCACGGCAAACTTGCGGCACGGAGTAAGCGGAGATACCTTTGTATAATTTAAACACCATTACCTAAGGTTTATAAGCTGTAGTGACCCATGAAAGTTTTCAGCTTCAAGAGCAGCTGACAGTTCAGGCAACCTCAAGTCATCAAGTCACTGTACTTTGTAGGTTTTATTAATGGTGCCACAGGAGTTATGGTTTCACACACTGTTTTTGTTAGATTCTCAGCAAAGTCTCACTAAAATTAGTGACGAGATGGAATATAACTCAGTACAGTTTGGGGTGAGATCTGCAAGGATCTGTTTGTGTAGAATTTCCTGTGACTAGCAGAGCTTCATCAATGGGATGAATGGAGTCAGTCAGTGAGCAGGTGAATGATTGCCTCCGCGAATTTACATTGGTTAAAAATGCCTGCATATTTAGCGCTGAAATTTTAGGTTCTGACAGTACCACCGAAATCCAAAGACCTCCTATTTTGATGCATGTTGGCATCTTTTAACAGAATAATTTACAGGTGTTCTATTTATATATATATATATATATATATATATATATATATATATATATATACACACACACTCAACAAAAATATAAACGCAACACTTTTGGTTTTGCTCCCATTTTGTATGAGATGAACTCAAAGATCTAAAACTTTTTCCACATACACAATATCACCATTTCCCTCAAATATTGTTCACAAACCAGTCTAAATCTGTGAGAGTGAGCACTTCTCCTTTGCTGAGATAATCCATCCCACCTCACAGGTGTGCCATATCAAGATGCTGATTAGACACCATGATTAGTGCACAGGTGTGCCTTAGACTGTCCACAATAAAAGGCCACTCTGAAAAGCGCAGTTTTGTTTTATTGGGGGGGGGGGATACCAGTCAGTATCCACTCCTCTTCAACGGCTGTGCAAAGTTGCTGGATATTGGCAGGAACTGGTACACGCTGTCGTATACGCCAGTCCAGAGCATCCCAAATATGCTCAATGGGTGACATGTCCGGTGAGTATGCCGGCCATGCAAGAACTGGGACATTTTCAGCTTCCAAGAATTGTGTACAGATCCTTGCAACATGGGGCCGTGTATTATCCTGCTGCAACATGAGGTGATGTGTTGGGAAAGTGTAGTGACACGGACCCACAACAGGGAGCGTAAATGAACGGACAATGGAAGGAGTCAAATTATAACACTTTACTGTTGTGAATGACACAACCAAACACAGCAGATTACAGAATGTGCACAAGTCAATCAATAAAGGTGTCGTGTGGGCAGGCTCGACGATAGGAGACGCCCGTCTGGAAATGAACCGGAACCACACGATTTCCACTGCCACCGAACCCGAGGAATACTGGAGCCGCCAAGTCCCGAAGTCCCCAGGTGGCCACCGTCACGGCGTGTCGGATCTGGTACTGCTGGCAGAAAGCAAAGACAGTCAAGGGTGGGTGTGTGAACACCCAGTAACAATCCTGGTGGGAATTCCACCTCCACCTCTCACTCAATATGTTGCAGCGATCCCTCAGAGGAAAAAGAGTGCCGTCTTGCACAGCCTCCACAAACTAAGGACCAGTACTCCTGCAAACACTCACAATAAACAGATTTAGAAAAATACTACAAAAGGCTGAGGATATTACCTCTGGTAGAAGATGATATCTCGGCAATGTGGTGGAGGTGTCTTCCTACTTTTATTCCAGATGTGGATTGGATGATCAGTGACAGCTGTCACGGATGATGGGTGACAGCTGTCACCACGGCTTGTTCCTAAGGCGGCAGCGCCCTCTCGTGTCTGAAGCCCGCACTTCAGGCAGGGCGCCCTCTGGTGGTGGGCCAGCAGTACCTCCTCTTCTGGCGGCCCACACAACAGTGATGTTCTTGGATGTATGGCACAACAATGGGCCTCAGGATCTCATCACGGTATCTCTGTGCATTCAAAATGCCATCAATAAAATGCACCTGTGTTCTTCATCCATAACAGACGCCTGCCCATACCATAACCCCACCGCCACCATGAGCCACTCGATCCACAACACTGACATCAGAAAACCGCTCACCCACACGACGCCACACACGCTGTCTGCCATCTGCCCTGAATAGTGTGAACCGGGATTTATCCGTGAAGAGGACACCTCTCCAACGTGCCAAACGCCAGCGAATGTGAGCACTTGCCCACTCAAGTCGGTTAAGACGACGAACTGGAGTCAGGTCGAGACCCTGATGAGGACGATGAGCATGCAGATGAGCTTCCCTGAGACGGTTTCTGACAGTTTGTGCAGAAATTCTTTGGTTATGCAAACCGATTGTTTCAGCAGCTGTCCGAGTGGCTGGACTCAGACAATCTTGGAGGTGAACATGCTGGATGTGGAGGTCCTGGGCTGGTGTGGTCAAAAGTGGTCTGCGGTTGTGAGGCTGGTTGGATGCACTACCAAATTCTCTGAAACGACTTTGGAGACGGCTTATGGTAGAGAAATGAACATTCAATACACGAGCAACAGCTCTGGTTGAAATTCCTGCTGTCAGCATGCCAATTGCACGCTCCCTCAAATCTTGCGACATCTGTGGCATTGTGTTGTGTGATAAAACTGCACCTTTATATATATATATATATATATATATATATATATAAAAATCAGAAATAAATCAGAAGTGCCTGACTCCGTGGTATAACACACAAACAGCTTAAAGCAGATAACCCGTAAGTTGGAGAGGAAATGGCGTCTCACTAATTTAGAAGATCTTCACTTAGCCTGGAAAAAGAGTCTGTTGTTCTATAAAAAAGCCCTCCGTAAAGCTAGGACATCTTACTACTCATCACTAATTGAAGAAAATAAGAACAACCCCTGGTTTCTTTTCAGCACTGTAGCCAGGCTGACAAAGAGTCAGAGCTCTATTGAGCCGAGTATTCCTTTAACTTTAACTAGTAATGACTTCATGACTTTCTTTGCTAATAAAATTGTAACTATTAGAGAAAAAATTACTTATAACCATCCCAAAGACATATCGTTATCTTTGGCTGCTTTCAGTAATGCTGGTATTTGGTTAGACTCTTTCTCTCCGATTGTTCTGAGTTATTTTCATTAGTTACTTCCTCCAAACCATCAACATGTCTATTAGACCCCATTCCTACCAGGCTGCTCAAGGAAGCCCTACCATTAATTAATGCTTCGATCTTAAATATGATCAATCTGTCTTTATTAGTTGGCTATGTACCACAGGCTTTTAAGGTGGCAGTAATTAAACCATTACTTAAAAAGCCATCACTTGACCCAGCTGTCTTAGCTAATTATAGGCCAATCTCGAACCTTCCTTTTCTCTCAAAAATTCTTGAAAGGGTAGTTGTAAAACAGCTAACTGATCATCTGCAGAGGAATGGTCTATTTGAAGAGTTTCAGTCAGGTTTTAGAATTCATCATAGTCCAGAAACAGCATTGGTGAAGGTTACAAATGATCTTCTTATGGCCTCAGACAGTGGACTCATCTCTGTGCTTGTCCTGTTAGACCTCAGTGCTGCTTTTGATACTGTTGACCATAAAATTTTATTACAGAGATTAGAGCATGCCATAGGTATTAAAGGCACTGCACTGCGGTGGTTTGAATCATATTTATCTAATAGATTACAATTTGTTCATGTAAATGGGGAGTCTTCTTCACAGACTAAGGTTAATTATGGAGTTCCACAAGGTTCTGTGCTAGGACCAATTTTATTCACTTTATACATGCTTCCCTTAGGCAGTATTATTAGAAAGCATTGCTTAAATTTTCATTGTTACGCAGATGATACCCAGCTTTATCTATCCATGAACCCAGAGGACACACACCAATTAGTTAAACTGCAGGATTGTCTTACAGACATAAAGACATGGATGATCTCTAATTTCCTGCTTTTAAATTCAGATAAAACTGAAGTTATTGTATTTGGCCCAACAAATCTTAGAAACATGGTGTCTAACCAGAACCTTACTATGGATGGCATTACCCTGACCTCTAGTAATACTGTGAGAAATCTTGGAGTCATTTTTGATCAGGAGATAGATATATATATATATATATATATATATATATATATATATATATATATATATATATATACATATACATGTATATGTATATATATAAATAAAAACTCTTTTCACTGTATAAATCAAAGTGAGCAGGATTGAATTGGTGAGAGGTTCTAAATATTGCAATATTGCAATGTATCTTCGGCATATTGCCCAGCTAGTCCGAATTGTGCAGTTGCTTGTGTGCCTACTGACAGAATCAATCTTTGATTTTCACCTTCATCGCTCTGAAAACTGGGGAAAAATATTGTATTTGAGTAACATCGGTCACTCTGGGACTTTAGTCTCTTTCTGGAAGGTTGAAGAACACCTTGGCTATTCCTAGCTCTGAAAACAGCCGTCCCTAACACCATCACAGCTGGCTGCAGAGAGACAGACAGAGAGAGAGAGACGTGTGTGTGTGTGTGTGTGTGTGTGTGTGTGTGTGTGTGTGTGTGTGTGTGTGTGTGTGTGTGTGTGTGTGTGTGTGTGTGTGTGTGTGTGTGTGTGTGTGTGTGTGTGTGTGTGGAGAATTCGTGAGCCGCAGAGACCCTTAGGCTACACAGATTCCGTTTCTCAATTTCTTTCCAAAAACAAAAGAATTCCAGAGAAAATCCCCCCACACACACACACATACACACACATTTCAAGGTATCACGCGCACAAGGATACAGCACTCCAAAGGTGACTCTTCCACGCAGCCCACTGATGAGACACGTTTCCATTACTGCTAAACAATCGTGTTGGCAAGACATAAATTGGAAAAGATGCAAGGCGTGTGCACGCACACGTGCATGCCTTTGTGCTGAAGGTGCGTTCGCACGCTGAGCTGCAGCTGTGGGTTCGGACTGCAGCCACACTTTTTAGTGGGACATGAAGCAACAGCCTCAAGTTATAGCCGGCGAGGCTGCGGAACGGCAAATCTCCTTCCCTGTCCTCCACTTAATGTGAGTCAGACATAAAACGTGTGTCGTCCTCACGTGTGTCTTTAACAATGTCAGCACATGCCATCCTGTTCGTGCTCATCTCCCATCAGGCAGCCGGGTAAAGGTTATGGGCTGGCTGTGACAGCAATATGGCTGAGATGTGTAATAACTATATTAGGTGCAGCTAATGCCTATAATCTGCAGCAGAGGATAGTTGTTGGGATCAGAGCAGACACACAGGAGCTCCAAACAGAGGACCTGGGTTGCTGTGGCCATTTAAGAGTCAGAAAATATGAATACTGCTCAGTGTTGCGTGACATGTTCAAGAAAATGCTCTAATTACATATTTCTGCTGCACATTTTTCTGCCATCCTCTCTCCACAACCCCCCAAAAAAGTTGCGATTGGAATTTATTTAAGGCATTTTAAAAAACAATTGCACACAAGCAGCAAGCTTGGATGGTCTCAGGTGAAGCCCACCCGCAAATAGAAAAACTTGCAGTTCCTTGACTGGCCACTTGAGGCTGGCTCCAAAAGCAAGCAGTTCCCCATTCAAGTCCATGTTAAAATGCCCAACTTTAGAGCAGAAATAAACATGTTTACAGCCTGGACCAAAAAATGTTGTTGGTCTCCTATATGTAGTTTCCTCCTCTATAACAACTGTACGCAGAGGTGAATTTTTTTTCCAAATTCCTTAGTTTAAGATTTTGTAAGCCATAAAATTATGCATAAGTAGGGGAGTGGTCACTTTGAGTGACAGCGGCCAAGCCCAGCACCTCAGACTCTCATAGCGTTCATAGCTCAGAAGCTGCTAGCTGATGTGGCTGTCTGTTTTCTTGAGCTTTTTTTTTTTTTTTTTTTTTTTTTTACAAACACCTGGAATAATATGGCTCATCATCTAAGACGTCCCTGTCGTAGTATTCGTGCTGAGTGAAATTCTCGTGTTCTTTAATGTTATATGCTAATGGCGGTAGCACTTTTATCAGCTGTTGTTAGCTTCATCCTTTAGTCCCACTAATGCATGATTATTGAGAAAATAAGCGACTCATAACTTTTAATGCCCACACCAAACTGAGGTTAGCCTGTTGGCTTAGCTAGTTCAGACTCACAGATAGGTTCGTGTTTAAGCTTCTTTCATCACACACACTGAGCCTCCCACGCTTCACCTATTTATCCATTAATTTGCTTGTCATGATGTAGCCAGAGTCAGCGCTCCCAACGCTACCAACATGGTAACACCCAGATATGGGCTTCATAACAACTCTTAGGGGTCTCTAACAAAAATCTATGGGTGATGTCATGAAAGGTTTGTTCTGCATATATGCAGTCTATGGTTACACACAGTTCCTATGTTGAGTTAAAAGGACAACTCAAACTATAATTTAGCTAGATGAGGACTCGCTGGAGCACATGCCTTGGCCAATGTGCAACAGGTCTTGTAACCTCGACCCACACTCCAACCCTTTCACTTCTAAACCTAGAAGTATGCAGAATTCCGACCAAATGCTAAAAAAAATGATCTACACTGTAATCCTGCATCCCCACCTCAGATCAGGATCTGCACCAAAATTTCATTGGACTCTTTCTTTCCTCTCCTCTACCAAGGTTCATAAACATCTGTCCATATTTTTTGTGTAATACTAGTGACAATCAAAAAATTGACTGACCAGCACAAGGGGAAACATAACCTTAAAAACAACATTCTCAGTGGAAGTTAGAGTAAAAATGTTGACTGGTTGAATTCATTTGATTTTACTATGAACAGAAAAATAAACTATTCTGGTAAATGACAGTTATTTTCAGTGGCTTCAAATAGCTATAATCCAACGTAAAAATGCCTCAAACTTGCTTTAGCATGGTTAATTTAATTTAATCTGGTTTTAAACTATTTTACACCACAGCCTGGTTTAAAGTGCCTTTTCTCTTAAAAAAAAAAAAGTGTGTTTTAAAACAGATAATTAGCCACCTCTGAACTGATTTCACATAGCTTCAAATCCAATGGTAAACTGTGCAAATAGTTGAAATATAATTTCAACAAGCTAAAAGCGACATTGTGGCTTTGACAGAAAATACATTTTTATTATTTATTTTACCTGAGCCCAAAATATGGCCGTCGGGGATTGAGAAGACTTTGTGTCTGTCCATCCGTCTGTCTGTACTCAGCATAACTCCATTCCTATTACTGCCAGGGTCTTGAAATTCACAGGGAGCATTCTTGGGACACAGACCTTAGACAAGTTCAAAGATGGCTAACCTTGACCTATTCTAAGGGGTCAACAGGTCACATTCTGTTTCCTATTTTTATGCTCATACAGCCGAGTGTATTTTAGCATTGCATTATATTTTTATCTGAAATGGTCAAAATAAGTGATCTGAGGATGTCCTATTTGAATCTGAAATACTGAGATGGACATTTCTTTATATTTTAAAAGTATTTTCTGATTTTTTATGAATTAATTGTTTTAAAAAAAAAATCAACAGATTAACTAAATTAAGCCTGAGTTTCATTATCATTCAGTTACAGTAACAGTGAAAAGATTTTAAATGAAACTTGTTGTGATGACACACACCATGTCTTTATCTCCTGTCACTCAGTCATTCCATATAAGTTCACCATTATTACTGTAATGAGCAACAGATGAATAAAAACAATATACTTGTGTTCTTCTTCTCTCTCAAGAATGCATCTGCTAATATGAAGAATAGTGGTAGCGAAACGTATTCTCTCACACGGTTTCAAACGGTAAACGACACAGACCCGTGCTGTTTAGTCAATAATGTTTGCCACATAATTAAAGAGCCCCGGAGACAATGATAAACATTGTTTGGAAGCTGATCCCTGGCAAGCTCCAAGCAGTGTATCATTGCTGTCTCCGGAATACACACGATTAGCCTGGTCTCATTACTGATATGATAAACGATGGCTACCGCCGCGGCTTTGGTTTGCTGGGAGGACGTACTTGTAATAAGGGGAAGATTAGAAAAAAGCAGTGAAACACATTGCCCCTATAATAGACCAGGGATAAACAAGGGAGATGGGTTATCGGGGCTACAATTGGTGATAACGTTCCTGATATTAGCTGTGTAATTTATAATAGCATAACCCCGGACCTACGGGAAGATTCTTCCTCCTCTCTCATTTTGTTTTCCACTGATTCACAAATTATCAATAGCATATTGTTTAAAGATGCAAACTTTGCTTTCACTTCTCACTTTCTCAGGTCTATGAGCATTCTCTGGTGCCGCATGCTACTGCACCGGCCACACTACCCGTCTTGGGTCGTGGATGGCAATCACCCAAACAGACAGCTAGTCCAATCCCAACTCTCAAAAGTAGTCATCTGCCTGCCACAGCCAGGTGAAATGTGGGCGTTTCCTCGGCCTTCTCCAGTTGTTGAGGAGCACAGCAATGCTCCACATGGCCAAGGCCAAAATGTAAGGGATGTCTGGACCCAATTGACGCAATCGGAATTGGGCCCAATAAAGATGTTTTTGATTGATTAGGATCAGACAAAATACACCCAAATTACAAAATGTGCATGTGTTTCCTCATGCTTCCTTTCATATCTATGGTGCAAAGGCAGCAAGCAGGCAGTCAGCAAAGCTGAGTTCACCACAGAGTGGCGGTGCATGTTGTAAAAGTGCACGAACATTCTTCTTTACTACAAATATGCAACAAGCTTATTTTATTCTCAAAGATCCAAAACAGTGAGCATCAGTCTTGCGCTGTCTTGCAGCCAGCACACTCATGGTGCCAGTTATAAAAACATATTTACAATTTTCTTTGTTTTAAATATGCACCAAGTCTGTTTCTGACAGACGACGCTTGTGATATAACAGATCAGACACAATCAGATTGTGCATTTCACATAAGTTTTTCTTCTCATGTGTTTTCTTTCTGGTAACAGAGACTGTGCAGGCAGGTAGCCAGAGAAGCAAGGAGTCAGAACAGTACCCCCATTCCCTTTTGAGAGAAGGTCTGCTTTTGAAGACATTTCAAAAACATTTTTTGCACATAATAATAATAATGAGAAGAAGAATTTTAACAACTAAAATGTTTAATCAACATTACTCTGTCTCTCGTGTCCTAGTTTTGCTATTACAATTCTGCACTAAGTGGAATTCATTCATTCATTTCCTATACCTGCTTATTCTAATTAAAGGTCATGGGGGAGATGGACCCTATCCCAGCCTGGACAGGCTGCCAGTGTATCGCAGATCTGACACACAGAAACAGACAAACACACTCACACTCACACAATCGGTGAATTTAAAGTTTCCAGATTAATTGGAATTGATATAAAATATACAATAACATTTGTTTACCTAATTTAAAAACAAACAACAACAATAATAAGAATCAAGGATCAGCTTGGATTGACTGTTTCTTTTCTTAATGGATGACAAAGCTGTTAATTTCCCAAGTATTTACACTTAACTTTAATGCACTTGCAATGTGTTCTGTGCAAGCGTAACATCTAGGAAAATACAAGTATCCGATTGGGATTCTGTATCTATAGATCCTTAACATGAAATGACTCAGAAGAGGATCTGAGGTAAAAACAACAACAAAAAATTCTGATCAGGGCATCCCTACAAAATGTTGTATCTGATGTTACCTCACAATGTGTATGATGCACCTGTTCTGAGTCTCCTTAAGTATCTGTTTGACACAAGGATCCTCTGAAGAGGCCTAGTCCAGTGATCGCTTTACGTAAAGTAAGCAAGTCCCTTCAGCTGCTCCCTTGTTTTTAACTTGGGGTCACCACAGCAGATCCAAACTGGATCTGCATATTGATCTGGCACATGTTTTATGCACAACTCCACAATTACATGGCAAAATGGTGCAGGGGTGGGGTTTGAACTGGGAACCTTCTGCACTGAAACCAAGTGCACTAACCCACCTGGTCACATCGCTTACATCTGTGGTTAAAACTCAAGTCATTCAACCATACAGTAAAACATAAAGCACCAGGACCCTTAAGACTCTGGGCCCAAAATTTGACTTTGGCCTATGACCTTGATGTTCAACTGATTTTCTCACAATCAAATCACTTTTAGGACCGAAAACAATACACTCTGCATGTGCTACTCCATGCTTGTGTAACAACCATTAACTAAAGTACATGTGGAAAATTGCATCTAATCTAGAAACTCTCTACTGCCTTAAATCCTCATCTGGAAAGATACACTCATTCCTTCCATCTCAAACATGTTTGTTCAAAGATAAAATCAGGTTCCACATGGAAAACATTTCAGCTTTTCTCATGTGCACTCATAAGCGTTTGTACCACACTTGGGAGGTAATATTGCACATATCCTTCTCCTCCACATAAATGACCTCATGACTGAGGGATAAATTCTGTCCCATTGTGTTAATAAATCCAGGTTAAATTACTTTGTCAGGAATTGAGGAACTATGTATCCCTAGAGGAGAGTTGGAGAAAACTCTGCTGCCTCCAGAGAATATCCACTTTTACTTTGCGTCTCCCACGCAAACTCCATCAGAGAAATCTGTCCAAGAGACAACAGTGCCAACATGCATGTTTATAGCACTAATGATATACACACAACATGGGCATATTATATTTGTGAAAACAATTATTATAGGCTACAAAGACAAGATAACAATCACAGGATGCATAAAATTGTGTCATTTTTGAAATGTATGGCCTCATTTGGTTTGTTTCAAGTCCAAAATGCCTTACTATTGATTAAACACAGACTGACTCGACTGAGGCCCAGCAGGACTTGTGCTTTGGTGGACTCCTGCAACTACTGGTTTTTCAATAACTGAATGTTATACCATGTATTTTTAGAATTAATAAAGCAATCAACTTGTGTTTTCTGGAATGAGAGAAATGGGGGCTGTGCTCAAGCAGACCTCATCTGATTGCTGTAGCCTGGCAACACCAAGACCTCCTGAGCAGGCACACCACTCGGGAAAAGTTGGGAAAAGTTGCATCTTTTTCAGAGCTCGGTGGACTCCCAGCCAAGTTGGCCTCACTTCATACTCTGATCAGGACGGCATGCTCTGTCCACAAGTCTTGATATTTAAGAGTGATTCTTTCCCTACTTGGACCACATCAAGCGTACACCAGGCTGCCTGGAGTCAAGCGCAAGTTAGCAGAGCCAGTTTATTTTTAATAAGCTCCATCTCTATTCAGGTGAAGTCACTGTGATAATAACACTGTTATTTTTCAATTTCAATTTTCAATTTTGCTTGATAAGAGGGACAATGTACATTAGTGAATGTTTTGGGGTTTTTTTTTTAAATAAGAATGTAAATGTACACAATTGCAGCCATAGGCTGATTTCCATTGTTAGTCCCCCTGCCAGATGGTACAGGCAAATTCCTAGAATAATAAAAATAAATAAATTAAAAAAATCAGATTTAAAAAAAACACATAAGATCATTTTAAACACAGTACAGTCCGCAACACTGCTATAACACAGATTGCATCACACTCCCATTACCAACCCTTTCCCAATGTCCTAGGTTCTGTTCCCTAGGACAATGCAATTAATTAGTTCATATGGGGTTTATATACAGTGGCTGTACAGCACAGAGATCAACTATAGTCTGTTACACCGCGAGCATTCACTAAAATCATCAGCTAAAATCATCAGCTAATCAGAGCATGCATTTCACTGAGCCGGTGGGTCAACAAAGGAATCAAGACATTACGAAAGTGTCACCATACGGCACCATCCTATGATGGTTCCAAATCTCTGTGTCCAACTCAACACTCCCACTTGCCCATGGGCAAGTATATTCTTGTACTGGGCAAATATGCAACCTTCATTTTCTTCATGTCCAAAGTAAGTCATTTGTAGAGATTCTCTGATGTCTGATACTTTTGGAATCCAACAGCACAACACATGTGGACTGTGTTCACAGCATTCACCAAAAAGGGTGAAATAATGTTCACCCACTTTTTACAAGTGTGGCCAGTAAATCTGGATGATGGCCAGCAAATTTAAGCAATAACTGGCCTCCTGGGACAGTGAGAAAAAAGCCTGTAATGTTCATATTTACAATTTGGGAATCTTCTCAGAAGTAAGATATGAGTGGTTGATCCACCTGCACACAGCAGTAGTGCATGTGGGGGTATTGTTTTTGGCCTGTGGATGGACAACAGCACAGATGTCCTTTTTCCTCCACAGTCCAACAACAGCTATCACATATTTCTGCACAGCAGCGAACAAGGCCCCTGCACTCTCTGCTCCGGTCTACAACTGGTCCATGGATGAAAAGACTCCTTGAGGCAGAAAATGTGCCTGGTTGAGTTCTACCCCTTGACTTCCTTTTGCAATCATTTTAGCCCTAGTGGACTGATACCAAGTCAAGCAAACTGCACTAGTGTGAGCTCCAGCGAGACCTGAGCAGGCGTTTGGCAAATGGGTCCACGTGGGACACATTGTAAGTGAGGTGTGAAGACCTCTCGGAGGAGGAGGCAGCAGTCCACACCGGCTTGCAGGCACGCTCCACTATCAGGAGAGACAAGGCAAACACAGCAACCTACACTGACCCAGCAGGAAGACAGAGATGGCACCAATTAGTGAATGTACTTACAACCCAAAGCAGAGAGAGAGAGAGAGAGAGAGAGAGAGAAAGAGAGAGAAAGAAAGAAAGAGAGGGAAGAGCACACAACACCCAGCACCCATTCTGAGGAAGAGGACAATGAGTTTATTTAGCTTAAAAGGGATTTACCAGGCAAACTGTTACTCACTTAAACACATACTCACATACTATCTTCTTTCTCCCTCATGTCACACCAGGAGTACAACGCAAAAAAAAATTTTAAACTCATGGTATTTTCCAGAGATAGGGAGAAGTCTTTAGAGCTGTTCGGCAGCATTGGGTGCAAGGATGGATGGATGGATGGATGGATGGATGGGTAGAGGGAACATTTTGTTCCTCGTGTGTGTGCCGACTCTCATATTATTCCTGGTGAGGCTGGGTGTCATTTATGATTCAATGGCTGCAGCCTTTCAATACACAGGAGCATAGCTATTGTGACTTCCCCTGCACTCGTTTCTCAAAGAACATCAAATCAAACATGCATGAATCAGTGACAAGAAGGCCACAACTCCTCTTTTGCACCCTTCTCTGCAATGTTTCCATCCCCTGTCTCACAAGGGTACTTAAAAGGATGCATTTCTGGATTATCAACAGGTTGAAGCAACAGAAAAAAACAGCAGTATAGTTGTTTTACCAACAGCTGACACACAATACCAAGCCTGAAAGCAAACCATAGGTGGTTCTAGGGTGGGGCTTGATGGGGCTCTAGTCACAACTTCAACAACCCCATGATAACCTCACCAGAAATTTGACATTTGTCATTCAAGATCCTGTTTTCAGCCTTAGTTTATTTATTTCTGACCCATCCCATCTTATAGCACCCCGATTTCCACAGCATTCATGGGGCGGCAATGGGATCAAATGATCAAGTTCCTATCAAGCACATCATCATGCACATGAGTGAGTGAGATGCTTAATTTGAGGATCCTGGTACTTCCTGTCTTACTGTACGGTTGTGAGACTTGTATTTTAACGAGGGACCAAAAAAACCTACTCAGTTTCTTTGGAGGACCTTATGACTCCCTGCATCAATAAAACAGTCAGATTCTGTGGAGACTTTCAAGTCCAGACTTAAGACACACTTATTTTCCCTTTTGTATGGCTAGCATACTGGCATAGTATAGTTCTATGCTTTTTACTCTTTTATTTCATTTTATAGGAAACAGAGCGGGCTGCTGCCTCAACTTACCTAAATTCTGGGTCTTTAGTTAAGTTTAGGGCTAGTGGCTGGCGATCACCTTAGTATTTCCTGTTTTTCTTGTTGTTTAATACTGACAAATTATACTTATTTCTTGTCTTTCTGATGCCTGATTCTGTTTTTCTCTCTGTTTAAGGTGCAGCTCCATCCAGAGATGGGTGTGGTATTTGTGTTGGAGACCCCTCCTGTCCTGTGCACCAACAGCATTTCCTTTATATTGTTTGTGAAGTGTTTCTGTGAATGTTCTGTATTTATGTCTGTTGCATGGCCCAAGCAGAGGGTCACCCCTTTGAGTCTGGTCTGCTTGAGCTTTCTTCCTCAGAGGAAGTTTTTCCTTACCACTGTTACTCTGGAGGTTGGTAAGGTTAGACCTTACTTGTGTGAAGCACCTTGAGGCAACTCTGTTGTGATTTGGTGCTATATAAATGAAAACAGATTGAAATGGAAATAAATTGACTTTCTGTCAAACAAATTCTTACTTCAGGAGACTCAGATGAGAAGTGTCACTTGCACTGTGAGGGAGCAACAGTTATAGTCCATGAGCCAAGCAGGTTTTCGGTACCACTTAAGGGGAATAAAAAACACTTTGAGTCCAGCCTCATTGTATCATGGCCTAAACAAAAATGTATGATTGCCATCCCATGGTCGTCGCTGTAGCAGGTAGGGGTCAGTGAAGAATTACACAGAGGGAAAACTTTAACAAATGCTCCAATCACATTGAAAACTATATCACATTACTTGTCTGGTCATAACGATTCCAAAAGGTATAGTTTGGACTATCTGTGATGGAATGTTTTGGAGTTATGGGGTAAAAACTGCAAAAATGGTGACAAAGGTCAGTTTCAGTTTGTACAGGGGTCAAAAGTTAAAGTTGCTCCAATTTCAGTACAAAATGTTACAAATTATTGGTTGAAATAAAAGGATCAATAAATGGAATAGTTTTGACTGTGTTGAATGTTTGGTCTCCAAGGTAAAGGTCAAACAAGTTTAACATCTATTGGATTCTATGACATGTGACATATATTGCCCTGTAACATGATAACTAAGCATGACAGATGGTGCAAACTATTCCTTATTAGAACCCTATTAACCCAAACAATAATTTGCATCATTTTGTTTTACTGAATTTTAGCAACTTTAACTTTTGACCCCTATACAAACTGAAATTGACCTTTGTCACCATTTTTGCTGTTTTTACCCCATAACTCCAGAACATTCCATCACAGATAGTCCAAACTATAACTTTTTGGAATCATTATGATCAGACAAATAATGTGATATAGTTTTCAACATGATTGGAGCATTTTTAAAGTTTGACCTCTGTGTAATTCTTCATTGACCCCTACCTGGCTACAGCTACCACCCTGGGATGGCAATCATGCATTTTTGTGTAGGCCATGATACAATGAGGCTGGATTCAAAGTGTTGTTTATTCCCCTTAAATGGTACCAATTTGGTCAAAATTGATGAGTGGCTCATGGACTATTACAACATTTTGGACATGTGGGACATTCCTCTGTGCGTAATCTGCACTGTTGAGGACCCCAACACCTGGAGAAGGCAAAGAAGACATCCACACGGATGGATATTTACTTTTGAGAGGCGCGGACAGATTGGTTGTCTTCCTGGGTGGTTGTTATCTAGGACACCTTGTCGTGTGGTGGATGTGGGGACGCACAGCGCCAGCGTATGCTCCCATCCCTTCCTTTGGAATGCTATTGTGGATAAAATGCATTGTGTCCTTGTCTAAGAACTCTACCCAGGACAGAAAATCTTGTAAACTTAAGAAATGGGAGAATCAACAGTCCAACTTTCATAATAATAAGAAGAATATTCCCATCTAGAGTGGACTAGCCTCTGTCCTGATAGCTCAGCTTAAGTTAACAAGGTCCCACCCAGATATCGTATGATAAGACAAATATAGCAATTTCTGTGACAGACTGTCTTTCTCTTGTGTATAGAACTGTGAAACTAAGAACAATGTTTGTAGTAGGCACATTGAAATGTACACTCAACAAAAATATAAACGCAACACTTTTGGTTTTTGCTCCCATTTTGTATGAGATGAACTCAAAGATCTAAAACGTTTTCCCATACACAATATCACCATTTCCCTCAATATTGTTCACAACCCAGTCTAAATCTGTGATAGTGAGCACTTCTCCTTTGCTGAGATAATCCATCCCCACTTCACAGGTGTGCCATACCAAGATGCTGATTAGACACCATGATTAGTGCACAGGTGTGCCTTAGACTGCCCACAATAAAAGGCCACTCTGAAAGGTGCAGTTTTTTTTTACTGGGGGGGGGATACCAGTCAGTATCTGGTGTGACCACCATTTGCCTCATGCAGTGCAACACATCTCCTTCGCATAGAGTTGATCAGGTTGTCAATTGTGGCCTGTGGAATGTTGGTCCACTCCTCTTCAATGGCTGTGCGAAGTTGCTGGATATTGGCAGGAAACTGGTACACGCTGTCGTATACGCCAGTCCAGAGCATCAAACATGCTCAATGGGTGACATGTCCGGTGATTATGCCGGCCATGCAAGAACTGGGACATTTTCAGCTTCCAAGAATTGTGTACAGATCCTTGCAACATGGGCCGTGCATTATCCTGCTGCAACATGAGGTGATGTTCTTGGATGTATGGCACAACAATGGGCCTCAGGATCTCGTCACGGTATCTCTGTGCATTCAAAATGCCATCAATAAAATGCACCTGTGTTCTTCATCCATAACAGAAGCCTGCCCATACCATAACCCCACCGTCACCATGGGCCACTCGATCCACAACATTGACATCAGAAAACCGCTCACCCCACATGATGCCACACACGCTGTCTGCCATCTGTCCTGAACAGTGTGAACCGGGATTCATCCGTGAAGAGAACACCTCTCCAACGTGCCAAACGCCAGCGAATGTGAGCATTTGCCCACTCAAGTCGGTTACGACGACGAACTGGAGTCAGGTCGAGACCCCGATGAGGACGACGAGCATGCAGATGAGCTTCCCTGAGACGGTTTCTGACAGTTTGTGCAGAAATTCTTTGGTTATGCAAACCGATTGTTTCAGCAGCTGTCCGAGTGGCTGGTCTCAGATGATCTTGGAGGTGAACATGCTGGATGTGGAGGTCCTGGGCTGGTGTGGTTACACGTGGTCTGCGGTTGTGAGGCTGGTTGGATGTACTGCCAAATTTTCTGAAACGCCTTTGGAGACGGCTTATGGTAGAGAAATGAACATTCAATACACGAGCAACAGCTCTGGTTGACATTCCTGCTGTCAGCATGCCAATTGCACGCTCCCTCAAATCTTGCGACATCTGTGGCATTGTGCTGTGTGATAAAACTGCACCTTTCAGAGTGGCCTTTTATTGTGGGCAGTCTAAGGCACACCTGTGCACTAATCATGGTGTCTAATCAGCATCTTGATATGGCACACCTGTGAGGTGGGATGGATTATCTCAGCAAAGGAGAAGTGCTCACTATCACAGATTTAGACTGGTTTGTGAACAATATTTGAGGGAAATGGTGATATTGTGTATGTGGAAAAAGTTTTAGATCTTTGAGTTCATCTCATACAAAATGGGAGCAAAACCAAAAGTGTTGCGTTTATATTTTTGTTGAGTGTATATTTGCCCATTTATTACTGGGGATGTCCCAATCCAATCGCAGTGATCGGTATTGGACTCAATCAAGGTACTTTTGATAGACTGGTGTTTGATTTATTCAAAATAAGTCACAAAGATGAGAGTGCATCCTCACTCTACACTTCTTAAGAGCAGTGTCAACGGAGCTAACAGCCACAACTTTCTGAAAAGAAGAAAAAGAAGGATGGATGTATTTTTAAACAACTAAAACAAAGCCACTAGTCATCGCTCATGTCATTCAAATAATATTACTATGACTGTTTTAGTTTTACTACTACAGTGCTGCAGTAGCACTGATAAGAGCCATAGAAAAATTCAGTTACTTTATTGTGTAAAAATAAAGAAATAAAAACATTAAGGAGCAGACAGGACTGAAGGTAGTATTTACTTAATGCATTATAGATCCATTCAAATGTCAACCATATACATTGTATTGGCTTTAATGTGCTTGGAGTGTCCTCTGTGCAAGTGCAATATTGAGAAAAATACAAGTACTGGATCAGGACTGTGTACTGGTAATATGAAATGACTTGGTCAGGAAAAACATGATCAGGATATTGCTATTTATTACAAATCTTGTCATCCCATCATCAAGCATGCTAGCACCTAACCCCACCAGGAAAACACTGCTGCAGCCGCCGCTGAACCAAACCATAATCCATTTAGTGGAGCAGATAACTGTAACAATTGTTCATTTCTGGAAACAAGCGCCAAAATTGTAACACATACTCCTCAAACATTACTCTTTTGAAAAAACTGAGTATCCACTTGAATTTTCAGTAGGTGGTCAGGTAGGGGTCAATTGAAGAATTACACAGGGGTCAAAATTAAAAAAATGCTCCAATCATATTGAAAGCTATACCACATTATTTGTCTGATCACAACGATACCAAAAAGGTATAGTTTGGACTATCTATGACTGAATGTTATGGAGTTATGGGGTAAAAACAGCAAGAATGGTGACAAAGGTCAATTTCAGTTTGTACAGGGGTTAGAAGTTAAAGTTGCTCCAATTCTGGTAAAATGTGGTGCAAATTATTGGTTTAACTAATAGGATTAATAAATGAAATAGTTTTGACTGTGTTGAACACTTGGTCTGCAAGGTAAAGGTAGAGCAATGTCGACGTCCACTGGATTCTATGACATGTGACATATGTTACCCTGTAACATGATAACTAAGCATGACAGATGGTGCAAACTATTCCTTTTTAAAACCCTATTAACTCAACCAATAATTTGCATCACATTTTACAATATTTAGAGCAACTTTAACTTTTGACCCCTGTACAAACCAATGCTGACCTTTGTTACCATTCTTGCTGTTTTTACCCCATAACTCCATAACATACAGTCATAGATAGTCCAAGCTATACCTTTTTGGTATCGTTGTGATCAGACAAATAATGTGGTATAGCTTTCAATATGATTGAAACATTTTTAAATTTTGACCCCTGTGTAATTCTTCAATTGACCCCTACCTGGCCGCCTACTGAAAATTCAAGTGGCTACTCAGTTTTTTCAAAAGAGTAATGTCTAAAGAGTATTTGTGCCAACTTTGGTGCTTGTTTCCAGATTTGAAGGATTCCTCTGTAAATATTCTGTTATCTGCTGCACTAATTATAATTTTACAGTGGAGAGTGCACGAGGACTTACTCGAAAGCTGGAGAAGTAGAACGAGCCATGTCTTAAGCTTTGTTTATTCAAGGAAGTGTTTTTCTGAGCACAAATGTTACCTAGAAGCTCCACCCTGTTACACAGTAAAACTGTTAAGCACATGCTGACACACCTGAGTGGCGAGTACGGCAGGCGGCGCGCGCCAATATGTGCTGCCACTAACAACTTAAATGCTGTGCTCCAGGGCTCAGCTTTACTCACAGCAGCTTCATTCACACTGACTTTCTTAACCATTTCAAGAGACTCGATCGGGTAGTTTTCAGCTGAAAATCCCACCACAGTCCAAGGCTGCCGCTGAAAGCACTGTGGTGACAAACGTGGCAAAAAGATGCTTACCCCCCCACCAACCCCCCTTAAATAGGCAGCAACTCTTTGCAAAGAACCACTCTGGAGACTCCGCCAAACTCCTGAATCTGACATTTAGTTTTTAAATTGCTCGGGGGCAACAAGAAGCTTTTCCTTATTAAAAGCCCAAAATAGTCACGGCTAAAAAAATCTAAATGAAAAGTATCGCCAAGCAGAACCACAAGTGAGACAGAGACAAAAACAAAAGACTGACTTCTGTCTGGGACACGAGTGAGAGGGTTTAAGATGACAGCGAGACCTCAGACTACAAGAATCCACGTTGAACAGGCACCGAATGTTTCACTCGATGCAGCGGGAACACTTAGATGAAATGTCAGCCTGTCAAAACATTGATTAGCGTTTGCCAGGTTTTAAGTACTTAGTGGGCTGCAGCTGTGCCGAATCTGTGGACACACAGTAAACAGCAGCAACTTGCTGAGCAACAACAAGATAATTACTCAGGCACAAGCCATTCCTGGTGCACTTTTCAAAACACTATTATCTTGTTGCTCCAAAAAAATTAATGTAAGCGTAAGGTGTAGTTACTGACTGATTTTAGAATGCACAACACCAGGAGCCTGAACAAGGCTTCACGGCAACTCAACAGGTCCCTCAATCTTTATTTTATTTTATGGTTATTGTGCATGTTAAGATATGCCAACATGGCCCAGATTAGGAGGTTCAATAGTGCTCACTTGCACCTATCAGAACCCAAAATTTCAGATCTGAATATTAGATTAGATTAGATAGAATTTTATTAATCCCTTGGCAAGACTCCCTCATTGAAATTGAGGTTCCAGCAGCATTGTATAGCAGCACACAGGGTAAGAAGCACACAGAGCATCAAAAGTGAAAGCATAAACTATTTGCAAATATAAATACACAAATATAAATACAAGACATACTGATTGCTACTGGAAATATGCAGTAGATTTTGGACTTGCAGAAATTTTAGACGTCAACTGGCTCCATTAATCCTTCCCTTCTAATCACAGGAAAATAGCAACAGATACAAATATAAGTCCGTTTACACCACCAGAACTTGACCTACTTGCCAGAGGTCCGAAGGAATGAATGGTCCAGTAACCGGCCTTCTCAGCCGCTGTGCCTCCACTGCGATGAACACCCAAAGGTCTCCTGCAGTGACGTATGCAGTGACATAATAATTCTGCTACAGTTTCAGAGGCAACATAGATTTTCTCATTTCCCCTCAAGGACTCAAATCCCCGCTGGACCTCATTAGTTCAGAAGAAAGACAACAACGCCTGTACCTCCTTGTCCGGCCATCTGTCGCCTCGGCTATAGTCATATTTTTTGGTTACTCTATTGTTGTTCTTGTTTAGATACTCTGACTTGGTGCTTCTGTCTTCTTCTACTGTGTGATTTAACAACCAGTCAGCATTGAGCCCCACCAACAGTTTTACAGGTCACCTTAAGAGTATCTACCCTTGGGCACAGACTTATCTCATCCCTGAAAAAGACCCAAAAAACCGGCTTGCAAAGGTGGTCCCTGTGTTGGAGACACATTGAAAAGTGTTGGACCCCCTAAAATAGGCAGTGTGCTGCTGCAGCAGAAACAGATTATTGCCTTGTTGCAACCTTTGCTACTTTTACAACAGAGATGTTCGGGCTGGTTTTCTTAAAATGCAGTAGCTTTTCAAACCATATTACCCACAACCAATATGATTTTTTTCTGTCAAATTAATAGAACATGAAAATCAAAGTGGATCAAGTGAGATTTAGATGGCTGAGTCTCTATGCTGACCCCCCAAAAAACTGGGGGAAGCCAAAAGAAACTAAATGACAGCAGCCATACCACTCTAGTAGTGGTGGGTAGTACTGGTTCAAAAACCGGTATAACAGTATTGTGATATTATATTTAATATTACAATACTTTCATACTGATATCTACTAATATAAGCAACAGCTTAGCTTGGTCGTTGTTGGCAGTGTCCCACAGCAGCCTATACTCAAGGTTCTTGAAATGGAACAATATCTCCACCTGGTGGACATTTGCCATTAATGCTGATACAATAAATTTTCACCAAAAGCTCATGTTACGTTGGCTGTACAACCCCTACTGCGTTCCAAGGTATTAATTACCATTATATATGCCTTGCGATCTGGCAATCCATCAGAAAACATACTTTAAATAATGAAAGTCAAATAACAGTTGCTGTCAACAGCTCGGCACAGCTCTGTTACTCCCTGGTAGTAAAGCTACCGCTAATCAGCCCATTTCCTAAATGTGCTTCATAATAAAAGCATTTTAAAAAGCAGCAGCAGGCATAGAGGAAGGACTTTTACTGTGAAGGTCATACTGTCAATGTGTCTCAAGAACATTTGCAAGTAAACGGCACTTCACGGATGTTAGCAAAAGATTTACTAAAACACACAATATTTAAACAAACAACAGATTTCTGTTTTCAAGAAGCTGTTACACCACATCACCAACAGATTCAATCACGTGTGACAAAGCATGATAAGGGAAACCTGTTTCCTTTGACCATATTTCAGATTGATTTCCTTCACCATATCTCTCCAATCTCAAAGAGGGTCAAACCTCAGCTTATAGCAGGGACAATCAAATTTTGTTGACCTGTTTTTGAACCCAAATATGAAGCATGCCCCCTTACCAAAAGAACAAATATGAAACAAATGAAGTGCATTTTGATTTATTCAGCAGAAATATCCTAAATATCCTAAATCCTAAAAGTTCCCTGAAAAGCCTTCAGTTAATTCAAAATGCTGCAGCTCGAGTACTAACAGGGACTAGAAGTATGTATGGCCTTGCCTTACAATATAAAGCTCCTTGGGGCAACTGTTTGTTGTGATTTGGCGCTATATAAATAAAATTGATTAAAAAAAACAACCCTTTTTTTTTAAACTTTCAGTCCAAAATCCAACATCAAACATCATATTGCTGGACTAAATCTTGTTTATTTGCATTCTGACTGCAGTGCACAGTCTGATTAACTCTGTCACACTTTATATATTTCCTACCAGACACCCACTCCAACAGCAACAGCTCTGGGCCCTCCACATGGGGCCCCGTCCCACAGTTGGAGAACCACTGACTTGGAGTGAAAACACCGGCGTTTGTAACCAGAACCACAGCCTCAGAAAACACCCCAAAATTGATTTCAAAGTGAGCATGCTGGAGCCTTTAGCCTGTTTAGTGAATCAGACACTCTCCTTTCCTGGCCGGCTGTCTGGCTGGTTGCAGAGAGGCCCCAGGAGGGACAACAGAAGGAAGGAGAACACACACGCATGCACACACGTGTACACACACACACACACACACACACACACACCACACACACAGACTTCCAAGTTTCAAACAGTTGCAGATGGCTTTAATTCCTTGCCCTCTTTCTTTCACAATTTATCAGGTACCTTCGTCTGAACACGCGTGCTTGCTTTTCGTGCTTTGCTGAGATGAATAACGGCGCTTCGTTTTGTCAGGAGAAAAGCAGCACTAATTAATGTGGTGCTGCTGACAAGTGTTGCTGCTGAAACAAATTCATTACATCACCAATTAAAATCACCACAACGAGACTGCAGGCTGAATGCGTCAAAAATGTGTTTTATACGTGCATGCTCCGACACCAGGAGTGGACACAATAACACAAACACCTGCACAATGTGGTGCAATCCGGTGCAATAACACTGCAATGCATTTTAACTTTATCCAGCTTATGGTTTAAACTGTATGAAGACTTTTCCCCTCCAGAAGATGGCTTTTTAGGCATGTCAGTGTAGTTGTATTTATTTTTACCACTGCACCAGCAGAATGATGTTAAACCTGCTGGGGGTCCAGCTGCTGCACCTACGTACGTATAACAGCAATGTTTCCACACATACAGATGGAAATACATCACACACAACAAGATAACAGATCCCTGACATTTATTTTATGCAGCACAGGTAATGTGTCCTATATGTCATTCAGTCCAGGATCTCAAAATGCTTTCCTGTTGTTGCACTAGTTAGTATAAGTTTGTATTCACAATGGTTAACATTAAAGGGGCACTCAGGTATTTTTCAACCTGGGCTCTATTTTTAGGTGTTTTTGAGTTCAGTCATTTCAGTCAAGGCAAAAACAATTTTAATCAGTGTGGCACTAATTTAGAATGCAAACACCATCATGGGCTAATCAGCTGCATAATGTAATTGTATGGGGCAACCTAAAAATACTAATCAGTAATCTGCTTCTTGCCGTCACTGAAGAGGTGAAAATGCCATCAGAGGTGTCCTGTTGTAAACAGACGAATGAGCCCCTCATTGGCAATTGAGTTGTCATGACTCCATGGAAGGAGAGCAGCGCTAGATGTTAGGGTAAGCAGCTAACTGCATTACTAGTCATTTAATAAACTTTCTTTACATTTACTGAAGCAAGCATGTGCATGTTTACCTCTGTAGGGTCTTCTCCATGCTACCTGATACACTGGAACCTTCATTATCTATCAATACCAAACTGACATATTTCCCTGTCTTAAAACAACTAATCTGCGAATACATAGATTTATCTGGAAGTACTTTGTACTTTGCTAACCTAGTAGTAGTAAATCCTATGAAGGCCCTGAAGACCACTGGAGCCAGTGCTTATCTTCAGATTCCGTAGGGTGAAGCGGATGATAGTCACACCGATGCAGGTCAGTTCCTCAGCCAAGGTCAGTACTCATTTACAACTGGGTGGGCTTGGAAAATTCAAATTAAGTATCTCATCCAAGGCCACATACAGGGAGCAGGAGCGGGATTCAAACCCAGGTCTATAGTGGCAGGCCAGCTCCTTAACCACCGAACATTTCATGCTTGGTTTGCATTTTTTTCCCCCCTCATCTGTGACAAGCGGTGATGCCATTTTTGTTATTTCTGACCAGCGAGTCGAACTGGAACCTCCTCGGAGCATGCAAGGGATGGTGGGACCCTGAAAGACTCTACACCGATCCAAAATTTGGGACTGGAGCACCCCATACTTTAAATGAGTACACAAGAAAGCAAACCATATGTATGTTTTGTGTGCGGGGCCAACAGCGGGCCCCGGGGACCGCACAGCGCCAAGGCACTGCCAGTGTAAATTGGTCATGGATTTGACTTTTTGAACATATTGCAAAAGTCAACAGGTCTGTAACTGTGGGACAAAGTGAACATGTGTTCTCCTGCTCCTAATCATGCTTCCTTCAGCTTCAGCTCCTCACTAATGAGAGCCAGCACTCTTTCACCCCTCCTAAAGTTTAGCTCTCCTGTAGCAGGGTGCACACAGGCAATGAAAGAGAGGCAGTCTGTCTCTCTGCAGCAGCAGCTCCTCCACCACCTCCTGCTCCCAGCAGGCACTCCCCCCTCTCTGTGTGCACTCTGCCCCGGCTGACCTCACATCCAGACGGAGGAATGACGTGGAGACAACACAGATAAAAAATAATTGAGGCTGCATTTTTTTTTTTTTAAGAAAGCCATGTCTCAGCTTTAAAAGGAAAAAAAGTAGGAGTCCCTTTAAGGGCCCTGAGGGCTCCCTTTGAGTATCAGTACACATTCTTATCGACAACGTGACGCTGATCAACATTATAAGAACACAAGCAGCTAAAAGATTGGGTGCTGCTCGCTAATTGCATTACAACAGGTAGCCGATAATAGTCTGGAACGTCACACGCACTGTGTTCCGTGACACGCATTCTCAGGTTCATCAGCTGATCCTGCAGCCGAACGCGTGCACAGCACAGATCGGCGCAACGTAGAAATAATAACGCTGTGTTGAAAAAGAAAATTCAAAAAACAAACGCGCTGAGCCAAATCAGGCGGACATGTGTATCTGTGTGTGCGTGTGTGTGTGTGTTCACCCCCCCGACAGGGAGTTCACGCGCGGGCTCCCAAAGGTTCCTGGGAGGTCACCCCTATTGTTAGCAGGTAGCGTCTGTCCAGCCAAAGCAATCCAAGCACGCACACTCCGCGATCACAACAAAATAACCGAACGGCAAACTTACTTCCAGCGTGGGGCTCAGAGGTAAATCCGCCTGTTGTTGTTGCCGCTGTTGTTGTTTTCCCTCCAAACCTCGTGTTTACTGCGCTGCTCTCCGTCTCTCTCTCTCTGCCCACAAAGACGACGTGAGAGCCGCTGTAACTGACTGACTGAATCAACTACCGTAGAGCAAGTTGAAGTGTCAGATTACACTGTGGCTATTCAGTTCCACCGAGCCGTGCTCCGCGGCTGCGCGCAAAACCCGCCACGGCTTCCGTAGGAACGGGACCGCACCGCGCGTGTGATCCTGCGGCCGACCACTACTATCCAGCTTCCTGCAAAGAAGGGTATTAAGTGTATTAAATGGTTGATTATTATTGTTATTATGTTTAATTTGCATACTTACAGACAAACCAAGGAACTAATTTAAATTAAACTTGGTGGTGGAGCGATGAAGCTTGTGCTGAGGAAGAAACTTGTTAAATTTTGGAACAGATGTAGACCAAGAAGCAGCTCAAAGGATACCAATCAGCATTCATCCATCCCTTTTCTAAACCCACTTATTATACCTAAGGATCCCACATGGCTGGAGCCTATCCCAGGGGTCATTGGGTTAGAGGTTGGGTACACCCTGGACAGGTCATCAGGACCAACACAGACAAACACAATCACAGTCATGGTCAATTTAAAGTTTCCAACTCACTTAACCTGCATGCCTGCATGAGGAAGCCAGAGCATCCAGAGGGAGCCCACACAAACACGGGGAGAACACGCAAACAGAGTTGGAAGCAAACCTGGGATCTTCTCACGTTGCGAATACACTAAGTCACCTCCCTGTCCTCAGTCATGATCAAAGGTCAGTAATCATACTCAAAGGTAAATTATCAGGATCAAAGATCACTGATTGGGATCAAAGGTCATCAATCAGGATCAAGGCTCTGTGATCAAATTCCAGATTTAACAATCATATAAGCTCAGTATTCAGGTGCAAAGGTCCCAATTCAGAACCTCCATGACCAGTAAAAAATCAAGGACTGAGACGTCGCCTGGTATGGCGGAGCCGGGGCCCCACCCTGGAGCCAGGCCTGGGATTGGGGCTGGCGTGCAAGTGCCTAGTGGTCGGGCCTTAGCCCATGGGGCCCGGCTGGGCTCAGCCCGAAAGAGCGACGTGGGCCCGCCCTCCTGTGGGTTCACCACCTGCAGAGGGGGCCATGGGGGTCGGGTGCAGAGAGGATTGGGTGGCGGTTGAGGGCAGGTGGCCCGGCGGCCCGGTCCATGATCACAGCCCCTGGCTGTTGGGACGTGGAATGTCACCTTGCTGGTGGGGGAAGGAGCCTGAGCTTGTGTGGGAGGTTGAGAGATACCGACTAGAGATAGTCGGGCTCACCTCCACGCACAGCTTGGGCGCTGGTACCCAACTCCTGGAGAGGGGCTGGATGCTTCATTTTTCTGGCGTTGCCCACGGGGAGAGGCGGAGAGCTGGGGTCGCATTGCTTGTTGCTCCCCAGCTCAGTCGCCATGTGTTGGAGTTCACTCCAGTGAACGAGAGGGTCACGTCCCTACGCCTTCAGGTCGGGGACAGGTCTCTCACCGTTGTCCCGGCCTACGGGCCGAGCAGCAGTGCAGAGTACCCGACTTTCCTGGAGTCCCTGGGAGGGGTACTAGATAGCGCGCTGACTGGGGACTCCATTGTTCTCCTGGGGGATTTCAACACCCACGTGGGCGGCAACAGTGAGACCTGGAGGGGGGTGATCGGGAAGCACGGCCTCCCCGTTCTGAACCTGAGTGTTGTTCAGTTGTTGGACTTCTGTGCTAGTCACAGTTTGTCCATCATGAACACCATGTTCGAGCACAAGGGTGTCCATAAGTGCACATGGCACCAGGACACCCTGAGCCGGAGGTCGACTTTGTAGTCGTATCATCTGACCTTTGGCCACGTGTCTCGGACACTTAAGTGAAGAGAGGGGCAGAGCTGTCGACCAATCACCACCTGGTGGTGAGTTGGATCTGCTAGGAGGGGAGGAAGCCGGTCAGACCTGGCAGGCCCAAACATATCGTGAGGGTCTGCTGGGAACGACTGGCGGAACCCTCTGTCAGCGAGGTCTTCAACTCCCACCTCCGGGAGAGCTTCTCCCAGATCCCAGGGGGAGGTTGGAGACACGGAGTCCGAGTGGACCATGTTCTCCACCTCCATTGTCGATGCGGCCGCTCGTAACTGTGGTCACAAGGTCTCTGGTGCCTGTCGCGGCGGCAATCCCCGAACCTGGTGGTGGACACAGGAAGTAAGGGATGCCGTCAAGCTGAAGAAGGAGTCCTACTTATCTTTGTTGGTAGGTGGGACCCCGGAGGCAGCTGACAGGTACCGGCAGGCCAAGCGTGCCACAGCCTGTGCTGTCGCAGAGGAAAAAACTCGGGTCTGGGAGGAATTCAGGGAGGCCATGGAGGAGGACTATCGGTCGGCCTAGAAGAAATTGTGGCAAACCGTCCGATGCCTCAGGAGGTGGAAGCAGCTCTCCACCAGCACTGTTTACGGTACGGGTGGGGAGCTGTTGACGCTGACTGGGGATGTTGTCGGGCGGTGGAAGGAATACTTTGAGGATCTCCTCAATCCCATCATCACGTCTTCCGAAGAGGAAGCAGAGACTGGGGACTCAGAGGCGGACTCATCCATTACCCAGGCCGAAGTCACCGAGGTGATTAGAAAGCTCCTCGGTGGCAAGGCTCCTGGGGTGGATGAAATCCATCCTGAGTACCTTAAGTCTCTGGATGTTGTGGGCTGTCTTGGCTGACATGCCTCTGCAACATCGCGTGGTGATCAGGGACAGTGCCTCTGGATTGGCAGACCGGGGTGGTGGTCCCTCTGTTTAAGAAGGGGGACTGGAGGCTGTGTTCCAACTATAGGGGGATCACACTCCTCAGCCTCCCCAGTAAGGTCTATTCCAGAGTACTGGAGAGGAGAATTCGACCGATGGTCGAACCTCGGATTCAGGAGGAGCAGTGTGGTTTTCGTCCTGGTCGCGGCACACTGGATCAGCTCTACATGCTCCATCGGGTGCTCGAGGGTTCACGGGAGTTCACCTAACCAGTCCACATGTGTTTTGTGGATCTGGAGAAGGCGTTCGACCGTGTCCCTCGGGGCACCCTATGGGGGGTGCTCCGGGAGTACGGGGTCCTTTGCTAAGGGCTATCCGGTCCTTGTATGACCGCAGCAGGAGCTTGTTTCGCATTGCCGGTAGTAAGTCAAACCTGTTTCCAGTGCACGTTGGCCTCTGCAAGGGCTGCCCTTTGTCACCGGTTCTGTTCATTATTTTTATGGACAGAATTTTTAGGCACAGCCAGGGTGTAGAGGGGGTCTGGTTTGGGAACCACAGAATCTCATCTCTGCTGTTTGCGGACGATGTGGTTCTGTTGGCTTTGTCAAATCAGGACCTTCAGCGTGCACTGGGGCGGTTTGCAGCCGAGTGTGAAGAGTCCAGGATGAAAATCAGCATCTCCAAAATCCGAGGCCATGGTTCTCGACCGGAAAAAGGTGCTTTGTCCTCTTCAGGTCGGTGGAGTGTCCTTGCCTCAAGTGGAGGAGTTTAAGTATCTCGGGGTCTTGTTCACGAGTGAGGGACGGATGGAGCGTGAGATCGACAGACGGATCGGTGCAGCATCTGCAGTGATGCGGTCACTGTATCGGACCGTCATGGTGAAAAGAGAGCTGAGTAGGGGGGCAAAGCTCTCGATTTACCGATCGATCTACATTCCGATCCTCACCTATGGTCGTGAGATTTGGCTCATGACCAAAAGAACGAGATCGCGAGTACAAGCGGCCGAGATGAGTTTCCTCCGCAGGGTGGCTGGGCGCTCCCTTAGCGATAGGGTGAGGAGCTCGGTCACTCGGGAGGAGCTCGGAGTCGAGCCCCTGCTCCTCCACCTCGAAAGGAGTCAGTTGAGGTGGCTCGGGCATCTTTTCTGGATGCCCCCTGGACGCCTCACTGGAGAGGTGTTCCGGGCATGTCCCATTGGGAGGAGGCCCCGGCAAAAAGACCCAGGACACGCTGGAGGGACTACATCTCTCGGCTGGCTTGGGAACACCTTGGGGTTCCCCCGGAGGAGCTGGGGGAGGTGTGTGTGGATCGGGAGGTCTGGGCGGCTTTGCTTGAGCTGCTGCCCCCGCGACCCGACTCCGGATAAAGCGGAAGAAAATGGATGGATGGAAGATCCCAAATCAGACTCAAAGTCAGTGAAAGGGATCAAAGGTCAACAATCAGAATCAAAGATCACTGATTCAATTCAAAGGTCAGCAATCAGGAACAAAACTCAGGAATCACATTCAGTGATCAGAAATCAGGATTAAAACTCAGTATTCAGGATCACAGGTCATCAATCATGATTAGAGCTCAGTGATTGAGTTCAAAGGCCATCAGCTATGATCACAATTCAGTGATCAGGATCACAGATCAGTGATTAGGTTCAAAGGTCACTTGTCCTGATCCAAGATCAGTGATGAGGGTCAAATGTCAGCAGTCAGTATCAATGGACTGGTCAACAATCATGAATAAAGGTCAGTGGTCCAGATCAAAGATTAGCAATCATGAACCAAGGATAGTGATCAGGTTCACTGATCAGCAAACAGGATCAAGGCTCAGTGTTCAGGGTGATCACAGGTCAACAATGACAATGAAAGATCAATGATCATATGCAAAGGTCACCAACTTGTATCAAAGCCAAGTGATCACTTTCACTTTATTTATTCAGTGTCTCCAAAGGAGCAACGAGCTGTACAGCAATGGGTATACAGAAAAGCACAGAAGAAAAGAAAAGAAAAGAAAGAAAAGAAAAAACACACCAAACATTCAGTACACAAGGGGGACACAGTACAGACCTGGATCGATGGAAAAGGAACCGAGTTACCTAACACGATTTGCCATCAACCCTATGTATCTGCTTCTCTCCTCCGATCAGCATTCAGAACAGAGATAGCCACAGGTACAAGGAATGCTTATATCTGTTACTCCTCACTGTAGGAAACCTAAGCCTCGCTCCAGATGGCAAAAAACAAAATTCACCATGGAGAGGGTGGGCCAGATCAGATAAATTCTCTGAGCCTTCCTCCTCACCTGTCTGGAAAACAAGTCAGACAGTGAGGTCTGCTGGGCCCCCAAAAGCTTGCTGCACAATTCTACAATGTTGTGAAGTGGCTTCCTTGCTTTAATGCTGAGATTTCCGTACCAGCACATCATCGAAAAATTTAAACCGATTCAATACAAGATTTATAAAATAGGGTCATTATTGTCCTGTCCACTTGAAAAATATGACAACTTACGAAGACAAAACAGATGCTGCTGCCCCTTCTTGTACAGCAGGTCTGCATTGTCATTAAAGTTCAACTTGCTATCGATCAGCGTTCCCAAGTATTTATAGTTGTCCACATACTCCACCTGTTGGCCTTTGATTATAGTGGTTTTGGGTGAGGACATCCGTTTCCGAAAGTCAATAACCATATCTTTTGTCTTGTCAACATTCAGCTGCAAGAAGGAGTCGTCACACCACTGAACCATATCTGCCACGACAGGGCCATGTTCCCTTTCATCACCATGCAGGAGACTGAATATAACAGAATCATCTGCAAATTTTAAAATATGACGATTCTTATAGTGGCTGCAACATTCATTTGTATACAAAATATACAAGAGAGGGGACAGCACACAACCCTGTGGTGAGCCTGTTGAGGAATATAAAACATCAGAAAGGCAACCATTTACCCTCACTCGCTGAGATCTCCCTGTTAAAAAGTTCAAAATCCAACCTGCCATAGTAAAATCCAGTTTAAAATCCTTAACAAGCTTATTTATTAAATTATGTGGTTGGATAGTGTTAAAAGCAGAAGAAAAGTCTAAAAAAAGAAGACGTGCATGTGCCTTAGAACTTTCTAAATGCTTCAGGACCAGATTTAAGAGGGTGGCAGTAGCATCCTCCACACCTCGACCAGCCCTGTAAGCAAACTGAAGAGGATCGAGTAAATGCTCCACCTGTGAAAGAAGTTCATTCTTCATCATTTTTCAAAAGACTTCATTACTAATGAAGTAAGAGCCACAGGTCTAAAATCATTGAAGACCTTAGGGGATTTGGTTTTGGCCACAGGGATTATTGTGCTTTGTTTCCAAACATTAGGAACCCTCTGTTCATTGACTGACCTTTGAAATATATCAAAAAAGACTGGGCCTAGTTGTTCTGCACAAGAAGATAATAAACGGCCGCAGATATTGTCTGGCCCTGGACTTTTTTTGGCCTTGATTCTTTTGAAACAGGTAACCACAGCCTGTTCATTAAAAGGAGGAGAACCTGGGCATAACAAGTCATTTTTTCCATTTACAGATTTCATGATTAAAATCCAGAGACTCAAATCTCAAATAAAAATTATTAAAATCTTGGACCAATTCTTTTCCAGATTTAGTGTCATTAAGAGTTATCTTGTGATTATTATTTTTCTTCCTATTTGATCCTAAAATCAAATTTAAACCATCCCAAACGGAGCCCATTTGGTTTTGGCTAAATTGTTTTTCTAGTTTGGTCTTATAACCCAATTTAGCCTTCCTGATCTCAGTTTTAATCTCCCTTTGAAGCTTTAGCACCTCTTCCCGATTTCCCTCACGAAAGGCTTTCATTTTCCTGTTAATTAAAATCCTTACAGATCTTGAAAACCAAGGTTTACTGTTCAGATATATTTTAACAGTCTTTTTAGGAATCAAAAGATCTTCACAGAAGGTTACATAGCTGCTGATAACATCAGTCAGCTCATCAATATCAGATGAGCTTTCTTTAAAAATATCCCAGTCAGTGCTTTCAAAGCAGCCTTGAAGGCCCATAAGAGCATCCTCTGTCCACAGCTTGGACTGCCTGGTCAAAGCTCTGCCCTTCCTCAAAACAGAGCGATACGTTGGGATGAGCTGCACGCAGTTGTGGTCAGCATCAAAAGTCTGCAATCAAAGTCAGAGATCAGCGATTTTGATGCAAGCTTGGGAATCAGCATCAAAGATATGTGATCAGGTTCAAATGTCAGAAATGACTGTCAAAGGTCAGTGATCATGATCAAAATTTGACAACTGGGATCAAATATCAGTGTTCAGGATCAAAGCTTAGTGATCAGGAGAAAAGGACCATAATCAGGATCAAATGTAGGTAATAACAATCAGGTAATAAGATCAGGACCAAACATCAGCAACCAAATATGAGTGATAAGAAACAAAGATCAAGATCAGCGTCATAAGTCAGCAATCCGAAACAAAGGTAGCCAATCAAGTTCAAGGTCACAATCATGAAAAAAAGGTGAATGTTCAGCATTTCATGAATGTATATCCACAGGTGTACTTTTGCCAGGATCCAGATAATGATCCAGATCTGTTTGACAAAAATGCATTTTTGGACATTTTGGACTAAAGCTTGAAATTCATTTTGGGGATTCATTGAAATTAAAGGAGGCTATGTAACCTTGACAGAGGAATGTGCTCTGCCAGGTGCTCATCTAGTTACAGCGGAGGTTATGTTTTTGCCTGTTTGTTTGTTTGTCTGTTTGTTTGTGAACAGTCTGGAGCCCACAATTTTTCATATATCATTATGAGATTTTTACTGAAGATTCATATCCTGATAGGCTAGAATGCATTAAATTTTCAAGGTCATAGTTCATAGGTCAAAGTCAGGAAAAATCTTGGAAAAATCCCAATCTTTAACATTGAACAGAATTTCAAAACTTCATAGCTCTGTCAAAACAGATCAAATTTTTTCATATTTGACAGTGTTATGTAGGATGGTATCCTGTATCGACTGACAAAGTTTGATCTGGATCTGATCCACATTACAGATTTTGTGGCCATTTAAATTTTTACATTGAAAACCCCCTTTAATGTATATTTTACATTATATCTTAATCAAACATGCCCCAATTACTGACATCACGGTGTCTTAGTGTTTAGCACTGTTGCCTTACAGGAAGAAGGTCATGGGATCGATTCCCACCTGTGGCTTTTCTGTGTGGAGTTTGCATGTTCTCCCTGTGTTTGTGTGGGTTTTCTCCAGGTGCTCCAGCTTCCTCCCACATTTGATTTTGGCAGAGATTTTTGCTGGATGTCCTTCCTGACACAATTCCAGTTCTCTAGCACACACTAAGCTCCTGGTTTTCCCAAGAGGAATCCCACCCAAATACTAACTTGGACGTACTCTGTTTCACGTCTGAAATCTGACGGATCAATTGCACACAAAGCAGAATGTCGTTTATTGTGCAGCTTCTGTATAATTAAAAAGTAGAATATTATTGTTGTATGACTGTGCGTTTAGCACCAGTGTTGCAAAACCTTTTTGATATTTCAAGATTACGATTACTATTTATTACATGTAAAATAATTGGCGTTTATTTATTTGTCTGTCTGTTAGCGGCATTACGTCAAAACTACTTCACAGATTTTGACAAAATTTTCACCACAGATAGATACAGTATTAAGCCATGGAAAATTCCATTAAATTTTGGAGGTGATCTGGCTCCAGATCCAAAGTTTCACTTTATATAGGCTTTAAAAGGATTACGGAAAAACTACTTCAAGGATTCTCACCAAATTTGCTCAACAGATAGATATTAGTGCATTGAAGACTCTACTGAGCTTTGGAGGTCATCTTGTTGGGAATGTGTAGTGACACGGACCCCACAACAGGGGGCGGAAATGAACGGACAATGGAAGGAGTCAATTATAACACTTTACTGTTGTGAATGACACAACCAAACACAGCAGATTACAGAATGTGCAAAAGTCAATCAATAAGGTGTCGTGTGGGCAGGCTCGACGATAGGAGACGCCCGTCTGGAAACGAACCGGAACCACACGATTTCCACTGCCACCGAACCCGAGGAATACTGGAAGCCGCCAAGATCCCGAAGTCCCCAGGTGGCCACCGTCACGGCGTGTTGGATCTGGTACTGCTGGCAGAAAGCAAAGACAGTTAAGGTGGGTGTGTGAACACCCAGTAACAATCCCTTGGTGGGAATTCCACTCCACCTCTCACTCCAATACGTTGCAGCGATCCTCAGAGGAAAAAAGAGTGCCGTCTTGCACAGCCTCCACAAAAAGGACCGGTACTCCTGCAAACACTCACAATAAAACCGTTACAAAATACCACAAAAAAGCTGAGGATATTACCTCTGGTAGAAGATGATATCTCGGCAGTGTGGTGGAGGTGTCCTTCCTGCTTTTATTCCAGATGTGGATTGGATGATTAGTGCAGCTGTCACGGATGATGGGTGACAGCTGTCACCACGGCTTGTTCCTGAGGCGGCAGCGCCCTCTCGTGCCTGAAGCCCGCACTTCAGGCAGGGCGCCCTCTGGTGGTGGGCCAGCAGTACCTCCTCTTCTGGCGGCCCACACAACAGGACCCCCCCCCTCAACGGGCGCCTCCTGGCGCCTGACCAGGCTTGTTCGGGTGGCGACGATAGAAATCGGCCAGGAGGGCCGGGTCCAGGATGAAGCTCCTCTTCACCCAGGAGCGTTCTTCGGGTCCATACCCCTCCCAGTCCACCAAATACTGAAAGCCCCGGCCCATTTGACGGACGTCCAAGAGCCGGCGAACTGTCCAAGCCGGCTTCCCGTCGATAATATGGGCAGGAGGTGGCGCCGGACCGGGTGCACAGAGGGGTGAGGTGTGATGCGGCTTGATTCTGGAGACATGGAAAACCGGATGGATCCGCAGTGAGGCCGGGAGTTGGAGCTGGAGTTGGAGGACTGAGAACCTTGAGGATGGAAAAGGGTCCAATGAAGCGGTCTTTCAGTTTGGGAGACTCGACCTGTAGTGGAATGTCCTTGGTGGAAAGCCATACCTCCTGCCCGGGCTGGTATGCGGGGGCCGGGGACCGTCGACGGTCTGCATGGGCTTTAGCCCTCGTCCGGGCCCTCAACAAGGCCGAACGGGCGGTGCGCCACACCCGACGGCATCTCCGCAGGTGGGCCTGGACCGAGGGCACACCGACCTCTCCCTCCAACAAAGGAAACAAAGGGGGTTGGTACCCCAGACACACCTCAAACGGGGAGAGGCCGGTGGCAGAGGACACTTGGCTGTTATGAGCGTACTCGATCCAGGCCAGATGTTCACTCCAAGCCGTCGGGTGTGCGGAGGTCGTGCACCTAAGGGCCTGCTCCAACTCCTGGTTGGCCCGTTCGACCTGTCCGTTAGTCTGTGGGTGATACCCAGACGAGAGGCTTACGGTGGCCCCCAGTTCCCGGCAGAAACTTCTCCACACCTGCGAGGAGAACTGGGGACCGCAATCCGAAACGATGTCTGTTGGTATCCCATGCAGCCGGACGACATGGTGGACCAGGAGATCCGCCGTCTCCTGGGCTGACGGGAGCTTCGGGAGGGCCACGAAGTGGGCCGCCTTGGAGAATCAGTCCACTATTGTGAGAATGGTGGTGTGTCCCCGGGACGGCGGGAGGCCCGTGACAAAATCCAGACCGATGTGGGACCAGGGGCGATGAGGCACAGGAAGTGGCTGTAGGAGTCCCTGTGCCTTCTGGTGGTCCGCCTTGCCCCTGGCGCAGGTGGTGCAGGCCTGGATGTAAGCCCGGACATCAGTCTCCAGGGACGCCCACCAGAAGCGCTGCCGGACCACTGCCACGGTCCTACGCACCCCTGGGTGGCAGGAGAGCTTGGACCCGTGACAGAAGTCCAGAACGGCAGCTCTGGCCTCTGGTGGGACGTACAATCTGTCTTTCGGTCCTGTTCCAGGATCCGGGCTCCATGCCAGGGCCTCCCGGATGGTCTTCTCCACGTCCCAGGTTAGGGTAGCCACGATAGTGGACTCCGGTAGAATGGGTTCCGGTGGATCCGACAGCTCGGTCTTGACTTCCCGTTCATGCACCCGGGACAGGGCATCCGATCGTTGGTTCTTGGTCCCGGGGCGGTAGGTGATTCGGAAGTCAAAACAGCCGAAAAACAGTGACCAGCGGGCTTGCCTGGGGTTCAGTCGCTTGGCGGTCCTGATATACTCCAGGTTCCGGTGGTCCGTGAAAACCGTGAAAGGCACTGATGCTCCCTCCAGCAGGTGTCTCCACTCCTCAAGAGCCTCTTTCACCGCAAGGAGCTCTCGATTGCCCACGTCATAGTTCCGCTCTTCTGGGGTCAACCTGCGGGAAAAATAGGCACACGGGTGAAGAACCTTATCGGTCTCTCCGCTCTGGGATAGCACGGCTCCTATCCCTGAGTCAGAGGTGTCCACTTCAACCACAAACTGGCGACTAGGATCGGGCTGCACCAAGACCGGTGCAGTCGAGAACCGGCGTTTCAACTCCCTAAACGCGGCTTCGCACCGATCCGACCAGGTGAAGGGAACTTTTGGTGAGGTCAGGGCCATCAGCGGGCTAACTACCTGACTATACCCCTTAATAAACCTCCTGTAAAAATTTGCGAAGCCGAGGAACTGTTGCAGCTTCCTACGGCTCGTAGGTTGGGGCCAGTCTCTCACCGCTGCGACCTTGGCCGGATCCGGGCGACAGAGTTGAGGAGAGATAAACCCCAGGAAGGACAAAGAAGTGCGGTGAAACTCACACTTCTCGCCCTTCACAAACAGCCGGTTCTCCAACAACCGCTGCAGGACCTGACGTACATGCCGTACATGGGTCTCAGGGTCCGGAGAAAAGATGAGTATATCATCCAGGTATACGAAGACGAATCGGTGCACGAAGTCCCGCAAGACGTCATTAACCAAAGCTTGGAACATCGCGGGGGCGTTAGTGAGGCCGAACGGCATGACCAGGTACTCAAAATGACCTAACGGGGTGTTGAATGCCGTCTTCCATTCGTCTCCCTTCCGGATCCGAACTAGGTGGTATGCGTTCCTAAGATCCAACTTTGTGAAGATTTTGGCTCCATGCAGGGGGGTGAACACCGAATCTAACAAAGGCAACGGGTATCGGTTGCGAACCGTGATCTCGTTCAGCCCCCGGTAATCAATGCATGGACGAAGACCGCCATCTTTTTTGCCCACAAAAAAGAAGCCTGCTCCCATCGGAAGGTGGAGTTACGGATCAGCCCGGCAGCTAAGGAGTCCCGGATGTAGGTCTCCATTGATTCGCGCCAGTCGGTCGGGAGAGGTTGTACAGCCTGCTGGACAGGAACTCCACACCTGGCAACAAATCGATGGCACATCGTACGGACGATGCGGGGGAGAGTGAGTGCCCGATCCTTGCTAAAACGTCAGCAAGATCATGGTACTCAACCGGCACCGCCGACAGACTGGGGGGAACTGTGACCTGCTCCTTAGCCTGGGAACAGGGAGGAACCGAGGATCCCAAACACATCCGATGGCAGGTCTCGCTCCACTGTACCACCACCCCCGCACGCCCAATCAATCCGGGGATTGTGTTTCAACATCCAGGGAACCCCAGAATCACACGGGAGGTAGAAGGAGTCACAAAAACTCAATCTCCTCCCTATGATTCCCTGACACTACCAGAGTTACTGGTGGTGTCTTGTGTGTGATTAAAGGGAGTAGGGTGCCATCTAGTGCTCGCACCTGCAAAGGTGTAGGTAGCGCCACCAGAGGGAGCCTACCTCCCTGGCCCATCTGCTGTCTAGCAGATTCCCTTCTGACCCCGTGTCTACCAGTGCTGGGGCCTGAAGGGTTAAATCCCCACTAAGGATTGTAACTGGGAGCCGTATGGCAATATGTGTGTGTCCCACGTGAATTTCTTGGCCCACCCTAAGCCCAGTTTCTAGGGGTGGGCGTTGGTGTTTAACCGTTCGGGGCAAGTGCTCAATTGATGCTCCATTGAGCCACAAACAAAACACGCCCCGCGTGGAAACCTCCTCTGTCTATTAGGTGGTCTAAATGTGGCCCTGCTCGTGTCCATAGCTTCGTCAGCAGGGGGAGCTGTCGTCCCACGGGACGTAGAGGCCAGGGAGCGTGGGAAGGGCGGACCTTTCTCGGACCCGGAAGGAAGAGGGACGGCGCGCGCCCGGCCACGTCCTTCGTCTCGTTCCCGACGGCGTTCCTCCAACCGATTGTCTAACCGTATAACGAGATCAATAAGCCCATCTAATTCCCGCGGTTCATCTCTTGGCCATAGGTGCTCCTTTAGGACTGACGACAGTCCGTTTACAAAGGCGGCGCGGAGCGCAGCATTATTCCAGCCGGACCTCGCAGCCGCGATGCGGAAGTTGACTGTATAAGCAGCTGCGCTTCGGCGTCCCTGTCTCATCGACAGCAGCACAGTTGAAGCGGTCTCTCCCCTGTTAGGGTGATCAAACACAGTTCTGAACTCCCTCACAAACCCAGTGTACGTGTGAAGGAGCTGTGAATTTTGCTCCCAAAGCACTGTAGCCCAAGCGCGTGCCTCTCCCCGAAGCAGAGTGATCACATAAGCTAGTTTGCTTGCGTCTGACACGTACATGACGGGACGTTGTGCGAAGACGAGCGAACACTGCATAAGAAAGTCCACGCACGTCTCCACACAACCTCCGTACGGCTCAGGAGGGCTTTGTATGCTTCAGGGGATGGTGGGGAGGGGTTGTTGAACCACCACTGGAACATTTATCCAGCACAGGGTCAGCAGGAGGAGGAGCTGCAGCAGCGCCCTGAGCGCTCGCCGCCACTTGCGCGAGAGAGCTTCCACCCTGCGGTTCAGGAGGAGTTTTGCTCGGCTATTTGATCCATCCGAGCCATAAAGGCGGTGAGAATATGCTGTAGCTCACCAATCACGCCTCCTGCAGACGCCTGCGCTCCCTGCTCTCCCATTGGTTGTTCAACAGCCTGGTGATGCCCCTCGGAGTCCATGACGCTGGCCGAGATATCCTGTTGGGAAAGTGGTGACACGGACCCACAACAGGGGGTGTAAATGAACGGACAATGGAAGGTCAAATTATAACACTTTACTGTTGTGAATGACACAACCAAACACAGCAGATTACAGATGTGCAAAAGTCATCATAAGGTGTCGTGTGGGCAGGCTCGACGATAGGAGACACCCGTCTGGAAACGAACCGGAACCACACGATTTCCACTGCCACGACACCCGAGGAATACTGGAGCCGCCAAGTCCCGAAGTCCCCAGGTGGCCACCGTCACGGCGTGTCGGATCTGGTACTGCTGGCAGAAAGCAAAGACAGTTAAGGGTGGGTGTGTGAACACCCAGTAACAATCCTGGCGGGAATTCCACCTCCACCTCTCACTCAATACGTTGCAGCGATCCCTCAGAGGAAAAAGAGTGCCGTCTTGCACAGCCTCCACAAAAAGGGCCGGTACTCCTGCAAACACTCACAATAAACCGTTTACAAAATACCACAAAAAGGCTGAGGATATTACCTCTGGTAGAAGATGATATCTCGGCAGTGTGGTGGAGGTGTCTTCCTGCTTTTATTCCAGATGTGGATTGGATGATTAGTGACAGCTGTCACGGATGATGGGTGACAGCTGTCACCACGGCTTGTTCCTGAGGCGGCAGCGCCCTCTCGTGCCTGAAGCCCGCACTTCAGGCAGGGCGCCCTCTGGTGGTGGGCCAGCAGTACCTCCTCTTCTGGCGGCCCACACAACACATCTGGTGTTCTGTTGAGATGTGCAGTCTTGTTAAATTGTGCATCCCAACACATATTGCTGTTGTATTGTCATTCCTCGGTTGCACGGTCGGGGAGTTCAACAACGCAGTAAAGAGAGACACCGGGAGAAGTGTGGAACGGGGGAGGTGTGAAAGTCTGGGTAGAGAGAACGCATGCGCAGTTGCTCTGAGGACTGGCTTCTCGACAGGAATCCATCTCGTCGGGACACCGGATCTGTATCGGGATTCTGGGTCATGACTTCACTTTAAATAGTCTTTGAAGGATTATGTCAAAACTACTTCTTGTATTATCACCAAATTTGGACCACAGATAGATATCAAAATCCGGATTGGCAGACATCAGAAATCTCTGATTGGTGTTGTTTTTGATTTTTTTTTTTTTCTTTGTAGGAAAGTATTATACTGTTGTGCAATTAATGTCTTTTTCATAACAAGGTATTTCTCTTCAAAATAGTACAAATGTAATCTTGTAACAACAACAGGTTCTTTTGAGAGGAAAACAGTTGTAGTTATTAAGAGAATTGTAAACCACAGAGTATAACATTAACCTTGTGAAAGTGTAACTTCTCCTTTTTGAGGAGAACATGTAGTTATGACACAGTGCTCATACTACTTCAATATGACAGTATAATGATTTCGTAAGTAAGTAAGTCCCTTCGGCTGCTCCCTTGTTTGCACTTGGGGTCGCCACAGCAAATCCAAGGTGGAGCTGCATGTTGAATTGGCACAAGTTTTACGCCGGATCCCCTTCCTGACGCAACTCCACATTACATGGAGAAATGTGGCAGGGGTGGGATTTCAACCCAGAACCTTCTGAACTGAAACCAAGTGCATTAACCACTTGGCCACCACCCCCCATAATGATTTCGTAAGTGGTACTCTTAAAAGAATTGTAAAATTTGGTAGGAAACTGTTATACTGTTAAGAGTTAAAAGTTGCAGTATTTAAAGGGAAATGTTCATAATTTAAGAAAAAACAGTTATGTAAATAGTTATGGGAAAAATAGATCTTACTAGAGTAAATAGTATTTTGTAGGAAATGTACTGTTGGTATATGAATATGTTGAGGAATAATTGTACTGGTTCAAGACTGAAGTTGTAATATTTTGAGAAAAAAGTTATGTTACAATATCAAAGCCATATTTTGAGGGAAAATGTGTATGTTTATGGGATTTATAGTCACAACAACTTAAAGAAAAAGTCCTTTTTGATTACCAGAATAGAAAAGAAACTTTATTGTCATTGCACATACATACATACAATGAAACTTGTCCTCTGGATTGAACCCATTCTAATTACAGCTAGACACAATCCAACCACTAGGAACAGTGGGCAGCCACAGTCCGGCACCCGTGGACCAACTCCAGATGTCGATGCTGCCTTGATCAGGGGCAGAGAAAGGAGCAGACCCTAAATAAGCTTTTTTTTTTTTTTTTACTTTTTGATTGTGGGAGGAACCCCATGCAAACACGGGGAAAATGCAAACTCCACACAGAACGGCTGGGAATTGATCCCACATCCTTCTTGCTGTGAGGCACCAGTGCTAACCACTAATTAAGTATGACATTTTTGAAGAAGTCAGTGCTATAGGATGCAAAGTATCAAGATCTGACTTTCAGCTATTACAGGTGGTTTAATTTCACTTATAATTCACCACCATATACAACTTTCTTACTTATAATATTAATCTCATATCAGTTCAGTTTCCACTAAAATATGGTATTTTTAGTGTTGATAATGTGACTACAGAATAGCTTTTATCTAATTTATTACATTAGTCTTGTAGCAGTATAACTTTATTCTAGTAATAATGTGATTTTGTTTATTATCATGGCAGTAGAACTGTTTTATCACATGTTAAGACTTTAAGGTTGAAGAAAACATCAGCTATCAAAACCATAAAAACTTTGTTTTCTGCAATATTAATTTTTTTTCTCACATTTTATGCTACTGTACTTGCTTTGATAACATCCACAAACATTGCCAGTGTCACAAATTTTCTGAATGTTGATAACTTTTTTCATGCCAGTTGAACCTTTTGCCCTCAAAATATTATATTTCAAACTAATGTACATTTGCAGACTAATTTACTAATTTACATTTGCCAACCAGCCATTATATTATTATTATTATTATTATTATTTTTATTATTATTATTATTATCAATCTTGTCTGGTATGATGCCATATTGGAGTACAAACATGAGTTATTGGGGCAGCGAAGCCTTATTATTCTGACTTAATTCACAAAAGCAAGCATGATCCAAAATTACTGTTCAACAATGTGGCCAAACCTATTCAAGGGCATACCACCCAAGATGTTTGCCATTTGCAGCCCAAAATGTCTTGGACTACTTTGAAAATAAAATGAAGGGTATCAGGTCAAAAACATCACAGCAAACTGTAGTCAGTCCAAGTGATTCTACACCTAAAGTAGGCATTAACTCATTTACCATTTTGACACTGTCTTGCTAGGTATGTTGTAGCAAATTGTGGATAATGAGAAACATACAACTTGCCTCTTGATCTTTTATCAATTCAATTGTTTAAGTACCTGCTGTCTTCATTTGGACCCTCTGTGCTGAAACTATACGCAACAAAATATAAACGCAACACTTTTGGTTTTGCTCCCATTTTGTATGAGATGAACTCAAAGATCTAAAACTTTTTCCACATACACAATATCACCATTTCCCTCAAATATTGTTCACAAACCAGTCTAAATCTGTGATAGTGAGCACTTCTCCTTTGCTGAGATAATCCATCCCACCTCACAGGTGTACCATATCAAGATGCTGATTAGACACCATGATTAGTGCACAGGTGTGCCTTAGACTGCCCACAATAAAAGGCCACTCTGAAAGGTGCAGTTTTATCACACAGCACAATGACACAGATGTCACAAGATTTGAGGGAGCGTGCAATTGGCATGCTGACAGCAGGAATGTCAACCAGAGCTGTTGCTTGTGTATTGAATGTTCATTTCTCTACCATAAGCCGTCTCCAAAGTCGTTTCAAAGAATTTGGCAGTACATCCAACCAGCCTCACAACCGCAGACCACGTGTAACCACACCAGCCCAGGACCTCCACATCCAGCATGTTCACCTCCAAGATCGTCTGAGACCAGCCACTTGGACAGCTGCTGAAACAATCGGTTTGCATAACCAAAGAATTTCTGTACAAACTGTCAGAAACCGTCTCAGGGAAGCTCATCTGCATGCTCGTCGTCCTCATCGGGGTCTCGACCTGACTCCAGTTCGTCGTCGTAACCGACTTGAGTGGGCAAATGCTCACATTCGCTGGCGTTTGGCACGTTGGAGAGGTGTTCTCTTCACGGATGATGCGAAGGAGATGTGTTGCACTGCATGAGGCAAATGGTGGTCACACCAGATACTGACTGGTATCCCCCCCAATAAAACAAAACTGCACCTTTCAGAGTGGCCTTTTACTGTGGGCAGTCTAAGGCACACCTGTGCACTAACCATGGTGTCTAATCAGCATCTTGATATGGCACACCTGTGAGGTGGGATTATCTCAGCAAAGGAGAAGTGCTCACTATCACAGATTTAGACTGGTTTGTGAACAATATTTGAGGGAAATGGTGATATTGTGTGTAGAAAAAGTTTTAGATCTTTGAGTTCATCTCATAAAAAATGGGAGCAAAACCAAAAGTGTTGCGTTTATATTTTGTTGAGTATATTAACCTGTCAATTACAGCTGACACTGTTCCACCATGCTTTATATCTGCAGCAATTCGCTTAAATCAGGATTGTTGGCTAATTGTAGGCTAGTATCAAATCTACCAGCAAGGTAGATTTGATACAGTCTAGAAAAAGTGGCTTCATAGCACCTTGGAGCTTATCTTGCTGATAATGATCTCTCTGAGCCCCTGGAGTTGGTGTTTAGAACTTATCACTCCATGGAGACAGCACTTACTGAAGGGATGAATTTTCTGCTGGCGATGGACTCATACCGCCACTGTGCTGCTACTGGTAGGAGACAGCGTAGCATTCGATATGGTTGATTACTGCATATTGCTGGATAAGCTTGATAATTACTTTGGTATCACTGGTTAGATTCTTTCATGGGTGACATCATATTTATCTAACAATCTCAATGTGTCTTGTATAACGACATTATGTTGAAATTTGCTCTGTTAATGTTCTGTGGGGTACCACAAGGTTCTGTATTAGGTCCTCTGCTATTCTCCCTTAACATAGCATCTCTTGGACAGATACTGTGTTGCTCTAGAATTACTTTTCACTGTTATGCTGATGTCACTCTGTTTTATATGGCAATTAATGCAAATAAGCTCTCTGAAAATTGTATTTTAGAGTAGTGGCTGGCATTAGTGAAAAATGGGATGTGTAATTTCTGTCAGGACTCAGAAGGCAAGGTAAAGTTGATCATTTTAATACAGCAAGATAATGCACAGGAAGTTATAGTCTATGATGAATTAGATTTGGTGCTGGTTCCATCATGGCAGAGCGTAGACCTGAGATTATTATGAATTCTGCTGATGGAAATGACAGGGGAAGAGCCTGCCCTCAGGGACAGGATGGGGACCAACTGGTGACAATGGGGTGGAGGAAGGGCTGTCTGGACAGTGATCTGTAAACAGTGAGAGGTGAATGACAACATTGATGTTCAAAGGAATGTCCGTGGTTTCTGTTGGCTGAGAGCTAATGTCTGATGGAAACATGTGCTTCATTTAGAGATTAAAGATTATGTTAATTAACCCATTCTGAGTGACTACTTAAAAATCCCAGTCCTGTGGTAGAAGTTTTGCTACTCTGCATTTCTTACTGCTAAATTCCAATAATTTTAAGATGATGGTCATTGATCCCACGAGACACATGCATCAGTTTGATCAGCTAACATTAACACTGGATGCATGTGCCATTCATCATACACAGTAAAATTACCAGTGTTAATTTAACACTAGTAATTTTACTGTGTAGTAATCAAGCAAAAAAAAAAAAAAAAAAATCTTGGGGTGATCTGTGAGCCCACCCTGTCCCCATACACCTACTACACATTACAGAAATGATAAAGATATGCTTCCGTTCACCTGTGATGGATTACTCACTCACTCACTCACTCACTCACTCATCTTCAGCCGTTTTTCCGGGACCGGGTCGCTGAGGCAACAGCTCCAGCAGGGGAGCCCAAACTTTCTGGGAATGGCTCGGTATGCCGCAATCAGAGGATGGATTACTGTAATGTCTTATTTTCTGGATAGATTAAAAAGCAACATGTATACAAACAAAATGATGACAAAAAAAAAAATTACAGAACATGAATCTTAATCTTCTCTTTTTCTTTATTACAAATGATACACTTGCATTTCATTTAAGCCATGACAAAACCATTGAAACTGTGCATCTTTTTCTTTCTTCTTATTGTTATTCTTCTATCACTCTGATGCATGTGTGTGATGTAGGTGTGAGGCGCGCGGCTCCGGCTCCGGCTCCGGGTTTTGCGGCTGGTCCTCTCTGGAGGAAGCCTCGGAATAACAAAGGCGTGTTTGAGAGCAGCAGGCTGAGCTGCGCGCTGACGTCAAGGAACAATGTCTCTCCTCTCCACACGCACACACTCACGCACGCACGCACAAAGCTCTTCCCTGTTCGTGGTCACAGGCGGACTGACGCGCCCGCAGGGAGGGCCGCCGTGCGCGCTGCGCCATCAGATACAATCACTCCGTGCACAGGCTGGCCGTGCTCGCGCGCCCTGCTCGCACGCAACACTTCTAAACCATTTATTTAAAAAAAAAAAAAAAAAGTTAAAGGCAGCAACAAGGCTGCAAAGAGAGCATTTTTTTGTAATAAATGTGTAATTACAGGTTTATCAGTAAAGGTCAGATCCCATGATGTCATCAATTCAGGGGTCAAATTCCTGTCAGGCCCTGTTTGGTGCCATTCTGCACTTCCTGTCTGCAGGGCTCCTGACATTGATGCAGCATCTGTGTCATATGGAGGTGGGGTGGGGGGGTACAGGTCGGCTGTGTGTGTGTGTGTAGGGGGGGTGCAGGGAGGGGGGCGACTTTGCGTCTCAAGGACACTGTGGCCCCCGAAGCTGCCTGCAGACACTGATGGGGACAAATGCAGCCAGTGACATCACCAGCCCTGGCAGTCACTCATTTTTATTTCGGGGCCCCGGCGTCTTAGATGGAGATTGGGTGTGCAGTCAATGTCACGATGCTCTCGCTGTGAACTTGTGATCAGATTTTCTCTGGGAAAGGCTTCTGTCAAGACCCTTGTCTTTGTTCTGGCACAAAGCTTCTGCCCGTGACTTTTTTTTTCTTCTCCCCCACTTGCCAAGTCGCAGCAGCGATATCAGTGTGTACAGTGAGATTCACAAAAGACTCAACCTGCACAAGCTTCAACCCTGAAATTCCCCCGGCTTCTGTTTATCAGGCAATACATTTTTTTTCCAATTGAAAGAAAAGAAAAATCTAATTATTGCACAACCTGTTTACTGATCCCACTAATGAAACAATGTGAGTAAACTGGCTGTATAGTCAGGCTACTCAAAAAAGAAAATGCACGCACGCATGCTCGCACTATATTCTGCTTGTCTCTCCATTAGTGCTGTGGACATTATTCCGTATCTCAGTAACCTCTGGTTGCACAGTCTTATTTTTGGGGTCAAATTATTTGAAGGATACAAATTTCTGTTTGCTCTAATGGAACACTTTGTCAGAAACCGAAGCATTACTATGGTAACAGGCAAAAACATCACGATTCACTCCCTGCTCTGAGCTCAATAAGCACTGTGGCTGGAGAGCAGATTTTTAGCTTTCTGTAACTCAGAGATCCAGAGTTTCTCTTTGATTCAATTGAATATCTCCACCCGAAAATCACTGGAAATGCTTGTTTTGATGTTTCACCCAAATAAAGTTGGCCGTCACTCTGTTTCAATGGCCACTGAGGGTGTACTCACACTAGGTCCTCTGGACTGTGCCCAAATGTGGAGTGCAGTGTGAGTACACACCAGCGAAGGAGGCAGAAAGGGTAAGTGATGGTTGGGCATAGTCCAAGGCAGCAGTGTGGTTTTCGTCCTGGTCGCGGCACACTGGATCAGCTCTACATGCTCCATCGGGTGCTCGAGGGTTCACGGGAGTTCACCTAACCAGTCCACATGTGTTTTGTGGATCTGGAGAAGGCGTTCGACCGTGTCCCTCGGGGCACCCTATGGGGGGTGCTCCGGGAGTACGGGGTCCTTTGCTAAGGGCTATCCGGTCCTTGTATGACCGCAGCAGGAGCTTGTTTCGCATTGCCGGTAGTAAGTCAAACCTGTTTCCAGTGCACGTTGGCCTCTGCAAGGGCTGCCCTTTGTCACCGGTTCTGTTCATTATTTTTATGGACAGAATTTTTAGGCACAGCCAGGGTGTAGAGGGGGTCTGGTTTGGGAACCACAGAATCTCATCTCTGCTGTTTGCGGACGATGTGGTTCTGTTGGCTTTGTCAAATCAGGACCTTCAGCGTGCACTGGGGCGGTTTGCAGCCGAGTGTGAAGAGTCCAGGATGAAAATCAGCATCTCCAAATCCGAGGCCATGGTTCTCGACCGGAAAAAGGTGCTTTGTCCTCTTCAGGTCGGTGGAGTGTCCTTGCCTCAAGTGGAGGAGTTTAAGTATCTCGGGGTCTTGTTCACGAGTGAGGGACGGATGGAGCGTGAGATCGACAGACGGATCGGTGCAGCATCTGCAGTGATGCGGTCACTGTATCGGACCGTCATGGTGAAAAGAGAGCTGAGTAGGGGGGCAAAGCTCTCGATTTACCGATCGATCTACATTCCGATCCTCACCTATGGTCGTGAGATTTGGCTCATGACCAAAGAACGAGATCGCGAGTACAAGCGAGCGGCCGAGATGAGTTTCCTCCGCAGGGTGGCTGGGCGCTCCCTTAGCGATAGGGTGAGGAGCTCGGTCACTCGGGAGGAGCTCGGAGTCGAGCCCCTGCTCCTCCACCTCGAAAGGAGTCAGTTGAGGTGGCTCGGCATCTTTTCTGGATGCCCCCTGGACGCCTCACTGGAGAGTGTTCCGGGCATGTCCCATTGGGAGGAGGCCCCGGCAAAAAGACCCAGGACACGCTGGAGGGACTACATCTCTCGGCTGGCTTGGGAACACCTTGGGGTTCCCCCGGAGGAGCTGGGGGAGGTGTGTGTGGATCGGGAGGTCTGGGCGGCTTTGCTTGAGCTGCTGCCCCCGCGACCCGACTCCGGATAAAGCGGAAGAAAATGGATGGATGGAAGATCCCAAATCAGACTCAAAGTCAGTGAAAGGGATCAAAGGTCAACAATCAGAATCAAAGATCACTGATTCAATTCAAAGGTCAGCAATCAGGAACAAAACTCAGGAATCACATTCAGTGATCAGAAATCAGGATTAAAACTCAGTATTCAGGATCACAGGTCATCAATCATGATTAGAGCTCAGTGATTGAGTTCAAAGGCCATCAGCTATGATCACAATTCAGTGATCAGGATCACAGATCAGTGATTAGGTTCAAAGGTCACTTGTCCTGATCCAAGATCAGTGATGAGGGTCAAATGTCAGCAGTCAGTATCAATGGACTGGTCAACAATCATGAATAAAGGTCAGTGGTCCAGATCAAAGATTAGCAATCATGAACCAAGGATAGTGATCAGGTTCACTGATCAGCAAACAGGATCAAGGCTCAGTGTTCAGGGTGATCACAGGTCAACAATGACAATGAAAGATCAATGATCATATGCAAAGGTCACCAACTTGTATCAAAGCCAAGTGATCACTTTCACTTTATTTTATTCAGTGTCTCCAAAGGAGCAACGAGCTGTACAGCAATGGGTATACAGAAAAGCACAGAGAAAAGAAAGAAAAGAAAGAAAGAAAAAAACACACCAAACATTCAGTACACAAGGGGGACACAGTACAGACCTGGATCGATGGAAAAGGAACCGAGTTACCTAACACGATTTGCCATCAACCCTATGTATCTGCTTCTCTCCTCCGATCAGCATTCAGAACAGAGATAGCCACAGGTACAAAGGAATGCTTATATCTGTTACTCCTCACTGTAGGAAACCTAAGCCTCGCTCCAGATGGCAAAAAACAAAATTCACCATGGAGAGGGTGGGCCAGATCAGATAAAATTCTCTGAGCCTTCCTCCTCACCTGTCTGGAAAACAAGTCAGACAGTGAGGTCTGCTGGGCCCCCAAAAGCTTGCTGCACAATTCTACAATGTTGTGAAGTGGCTTCCTTGCTTTAATGCTGAGATTTCCGTACCAGCACATCATCGAAAAATTTAAAACCGATTCAATACAAGATTTATAAAATAGGGTCATTATTGTCCTGTCCACTTGAAAATATGACAACTTACGAAGACAAAACAGATGCTGCTGCCCCTTCTTGTACAGCAGGTCTGCATTGTCATTAAAGTTCAACTTGCTATCGATCAGCGTTCCCAAGTATTTATAGTTGTCCACATACTCCACCTGTTGGCCTTTGATTATAGTGGTTTTGGGTGAGGACATCCGTTTCCGAAAGTCAATAACCATATCTTTTGTCTTGTCAACATTCAGCTGCAAGAAGGAGTCGTCACACCACTGAACCATATCTGCCACGACAGGGCCATGTTCCCTTTCATCACCATGCAGGAGACTGAATAACAGAATCATCTGCAAATTTTAAAATGGCGATTCTTATAGTGGCTGCAACATCATTTGTATACAAAATACAAGAGAGGGGACAGCACACAACCCTGTGGTGAGCCTGTTGAGGAATATAAACATCAGAAAGGCAACCATTTACCCTCACTCGCTGAGATCTCCCTGTTAAAAAGTTCAAAATCCAACCTGCCATAGTAAAATCCAGTTTAAAATCCTTAACAAGCTTATTTATTAAATATGTGGTTGGATAGTGTTAAAAGCAGAAGAAAAGTCTAAAAAAGAAGACGTGCATGTGCCTTAGAACTTTCTAAATGCTTCAGGACCAGATTTAAGAGGGTGGCAGTAGCATCCTCCACACCTCGACCAGCCCTGTAAGCAAACTGAAGAGGATCGAGTAAATGCTCCACCTGTGAAAGAAGTTCATTCTTCATCAATTTTTCAAAAGACTTCATTACTAATGAAGTAAGAGCCACAGGTCTAAAATCATTGAAGACCTTAGGGGATTTGGTTTTGGCCACAGGGATTATTGTGCTTTTTCCAAACATTAGGAACCCTCTGTTCATTGACTGACCTTTGAAATATATCAAAAAAGACTGGGCCTAGTTGTTCTGCACAAGAAGATAATAAACGGCCGCAGATATTGTCTGGCCCTGGACTTTTTTTGGCCTTGATTCTTTTGAAACAGGTAACCACAGCCTGTTCATTAAAAGGAGAGAACCTGGGCATAACAAGTCATTTTTCCATTTACAGATTTCATGATTAAAATCCAGAGACTCAAATCTCAAATAAAATTATTAAAATCTTGGGCCAATTCTTTTCCAGATTTAGTGTCATTAAGAGTTATCTTGTGATTATTATTTTTCTTCCTATTTGATCCTAAAATCAAATTTAAACCATCCCAAACGGAGCCCATTTGGTTTTGGCTAAATTGTTTTTCTAGTTTGGTCTTATAACCCAATTTAGCCTTCCTGATCTCAGTTTTAATCTCCCTTTGAAGCTTTAGCACCTCTTCCCGATTTCCCTCACGAAAGGCTTTCATTTTCCTGTTAATTAAAATCCTTACAGATCTTGAAAACCAAGGTTTACTGTTCAGATATATTTTAACAGTCTTTTTAGGAATCAAAAGATCTTCACAGAAGGTTACATAGCTGCTGATAACATCAGTCAGCTCATCAATATCAGATGAGCTTTCTTTAAAAATATCCCAGTCAGTGCTTTCAAAGCAGCCTTGAAGGCCCATAAGAGCATCCTCTGTCCACAGCTTGGACTGCCTGGTCAAAGCTCTGCCCTTCCTCAAAACAGAGCGATACGTTGGGATGAGCTGCACGCAGTTGTGGTCAGCATCAAAAGTCTGCAATCAAAGTCAGAGATCAGCGATTTTGATGCAAGCTTGGGAATCAGCAACAAAGATATGTGATCAGGTTCAAATGTCAGAAATGACTGTCAAAGGTCAGTGATCATGATCAAAATTTGACAACTGGGATCAAATATCAGTGTTCAGGATCAAAGCTTAGTGATCAGGAGAAAAGGACCATAATCAGGATCAAATGTAGGTAATAACAATCAGGTAATAAGATCAGGACCAAACATCAGCAACCAAATATGAGTGATAAGAAACAAAGATCAAGATCAGCGTCATAAGTCAGCAATCCGAAACAAAGGTAGCCAATCAAGTTCAAGGTCACAATCATGAAAAAAAGGTGAATGTTCAGCATTTCATGAATGTATATCCACAGGTGTACTTTTGCCAGGATCCAGATAATGATCCAGATCTGTTTGACAAAAATGCATTTTTGGACATTTTGGACTAAAGCTTGAAATTCATTTTGGGGATTCATTGAAATTAAAGGAGGCTATGTAACCTTGACAGAGGAATGTGCTCTGCCAGGTGCTCATCTAGTTACAGCGGAGGTTATGTTTTTGCCTGTTTGTTTGTTTGTCTGTTTGTTTGTGAACAGTCTGGAGCCCACAATTTTTCATATATCATTATGAGATTTTTACTGAAGATTCATATCCTGATAGGCTAGAATGCATTAAATTTTCAAGGTCATAGTTCATAGGTCAAAGTCAGGAAAAATCTTGGAAAAATCCCAATCTTTAACATTGAACAGAATTTCAAAACTTCATAGCTCTGTCAAAACAGATCAAATTTTTTCATATTTGACAGTGTTATGTAGGATGGTATCCTGTATCGACTGACAAAGTTTGATCTGGATCTGATCCACATTACAGATTTTGTGGCCATTTAAATTTTACATTGAAAACCCCCTTTAATGTATATTTTACATTATATCTTAATCAAACATGCCCCAATTACTGACATCACGGTGTCTTAGTGTTTAGCACTGTTGCCTTACAGGAAGAAGGTCATGGGATCGATTCCCACCTGTGGCTTTTCTGTGTGGAGTTTGCATGTTCTCCCTGTGTTTGTGTGGGTTTTCTCCAGGTGCTCCAGCTTCCTCCCACATTTGATTTTGGCAGAGATTTTTTGCTGGATGTCCTTCCTGACACAATTCCAGTTCTCTATGCACACACTAAGCTCCTGGTTTTCCCAAGAGGAATCCCACCCAAATACTAAACTTGGACGTACTCTGTTTCACGTCTGAAATCTGACGGATCAATTGCACACAAAGCAGAATGTCGTTTATTGTGCAGCTTCTGTATAATTAAAAAGTAGAATATTATTGTTGTATGACTGTGCGTTTAGCACCAGTGTTGCAAAACCTTTTTGATATTTCAAGATTACGATTACTATTTATTACATGTAAATAATTGGCGTTTATTTTATTTGTCTGTCTGTTAGCGGCATTACGTCAAAACTACTTCACAGATTTTGACAAAATTTTCACCACAGATAGATACAGTATTAAGCCATGGAAAATTCCATTAAATTTTGGAGGTGATCTGGCTCCAGATCCAAAGTTTCACTTTATATAGGCTTTAAAAGGATTACGGAAAAACTACTTCAAGGATTCTCACCAAATTTGCTCAACAGATAGATATTAGTGCATTGAAGACTCTACTGAGCTTTGGAGGTCATCTTGTTGGGAATGTGTAGTGACACGGACCCACAACAGGGGGCGTAAATGAACGGACAATGGAAGGAGTCAAATTATAACACTTTACTGTTGTGAATGACACAACCAAACACAGCAGATTACAGAATGTGCAAAAGTCAATCAATAGGTGTCGTGTGGGCAGGCTCGACGATAGGAGACGCCCGTTCTGGAAACGAACCGGAACCACACGATTTCCACTGCCACCGAACCCGAGGAATACTGGAAGCCGCCAAAGTCCCGAAGTCCCCAGGTGGCCACCGTCACGGCGTGTTGGATCTGGTACTGCTGGCAGAAAGCAAAGACAGTTAAGGGTGGGTGTGTGAACACCCAGTAAACAATCCTGGTGGATTCCACCTCCACCTCTCACTCAATACGTTGCAAGCGATCCCTCAGAGGAAAAAGAGTGCCGTCTTGCACAGCCCTCCACAAAAAGGGACCGGTACTCCTGCAAACACTCACAATAAAACCGTTTACAAAATACCACAAAAAGGGCTGAGGATATTCCCTCTGGTAGAAGATGATATCTCGGCAGTGTGGTGGAGGTGTCTTCCTGCTTTTATTCCAGATGTGGATTGGATGATTAGTGACAGCTGTCACGGATGATGGGTGACAGCTGTCACCACGGCTTGTTCCTGAGGCGGCAGCGCCCTCATCGTGCCTGAAGCCCGCACTTCAGGCAGGGCGCCCTCTGGTGGTGGGCCAGCAGTACCTCCTCTTCTGGCGGCCCACACAACAGGACCCCCCCCCTCAACGGGCGCCTCCTGGCGCCTGACCCAGGCTTGTTCGGGTGGCGACGATAGAAATCGGCCAGGAGGGCCGGGGTCCAGGATGAAGCTCCTCTTCACCCAGGAGCGTTCTTCGGGTCCATACCCCTCCCAGTCCACCAATACTGAAAGCCCCGGCCCATTTGACGGACGTCCAAGAGCCGGCGAACTGTCCAAGCCGGCTTCCCCGTCGATAATATGGGCAGGAGGTGGCGCCGGACCGGGTGCACAGAGGGGTGAGGTGTGATGCGGCTTGATTCTGGAGACATGGAAAACCGATGGATCCGCAGTGAGGCCGGGAGTTGGAGCTGGAGTTGGAGGACTGAGAACCTTGAGGATGGAAAAGGGTCCAATGAAGCGGGTCTTTCAGTTTGGGAGACTCGACCTGTAGTGGAATGTCCTTGGTGGAAAGCCATACCTCCTGCCCGGGCTGGTATGCGGGGGTCCGGGGACCGTCGACGGTCCCTGCATGGGCTTTAGCCCTCGTCCGGGCCCTCAACAAGGCCGACAGGGCGGTGCGCCACACCCGACGGCATCTCCGCAGGTGGGCCCTGGACCGAGGGCACCCGACCCTCTCCCTCCAACAAAGGAAACAAAGGGGGTTGGTACCCCAGACCACACCTCAAACGGGTGAGAGGCCGGTGGGCAGAGGACACTTGGCTGTTATGAGCGTACTCGATCCAGGCCAGATGTTCACTCCAAGCCGTCGGGGTGCGGAGGTCGTGCACCTAAGGGCCTGCTCCAACTCCTGGTTGGCCCGTTCGACCTGTCCGTTAGTCTGGTGGGTGATACCCAGACGAGGAGGCTTACGGTGGGCCCCCCAGTCCCGGCAGAAACTTCTCCACACCTGCGAGGAGAACTGGGGACCGCAATCCGAACGATGTCTGTTGGTATCCCATGCAGCCGGACGACATGGTGGACCAGGAGATCCGCCGTCTCCTGGGCTGACGGGAGCTTCGGGAGGGCCACGAAGTGGGCCGCCTTGGAGAATCAGTCCACTATTGTGAGAATGGTGGTGTGTCCCCGGGACGGCGGGAGGCCCGTGACAAAATCCAGACCGATGTGGGACCAGGGCGATGAGGCCAGGAAGTGGCTGTAGGAGTTCCTGTTGCCTTCTGGTGGTCCGCCTTGCCCCTGGCGCAGGTGGTGCAGGCCTGGATGTAAGCCCGGACATCAGTCTCCAGGGACGCCACCAGAAGCGCTGCCGGACCACTGCCACGGTCCTACGCACCCCTGGGTGGCAGGAGAGCTTGGGACCCGTGACAGAAGTCCCAGAACGGCAGCTCTGGCCTCTGGGTGGACTTACAATCTGTCTTTTCGGTCCTGTTCCAGGATCCGGCTCCATGCCAGGGCCTCCCGGATGGTCTTCTCCACGTCCCAGGTTAGGGTAGCCACGATAGTGGACTCCGGTAGAATGTGGTTCCGGTGGATCCGACAGCTCGGTCTTGACTTCCCGTTCATGCACCCGGGACAGGGCATCCGATCGTTGGTTCTTGGTCCCGGTGGCGGTAGGTGATTCGGAAGTCAAAAACAGCCGAAAAACAGTGACCAGCGGGCTTGCCTGGGGTTCAGTCGCTTGGGCGATCCTGATATACTCCAGGTTCCGGTGGTCCGTGAAAACCGTGAAAGGCACTGATGCTCCCTCCAGCAGGTGTCTCCACTCCTCAAGAGCCTCTTTCACCGCAAGGAGCTCTCGATTGCCCACGTCATAGTTCCGCTCTTCTGGGGTCAACCTGCGGGAAAATAGGCACACGGGGTGTAAGAACCTTATCGGTCTTCTCTCCGCTCTGGGATGCACGGCTCCTATCCCATGAGTCAGAGGTGTCACATTCAACCACAAACTGGCGACTAGGATCGGGCTGCACCAAGACCGGTGCAGTCGAGAACCGGCGTTCAACTCCCTAAACGCGGCTTCGCAACCGATCCGACCAGGTGAAGGGAACTTTTGGTGAGGTCAGGGCCATCAGCGGTCTAACTACCTGACTATACCCCTTAATAACCTCCTGTAAAAATTTGCGAAGCCGAGGAACTGTTGCAGCTTCCTACGGCTCGTAGGTTGGGGCCAGTCTCTCACCGCTGCGACCTTGGCCGGATCCGGGGCGACAGAGTTGGAGGAGATGATAAACCCCAGGAAGGACAAAGAAGTGCGGTGAACTCACACTTCTCGCCCTTACACAAACAGCCGGTTCTCCAACAACCGACTGCAGGACCTGACGTACATGCCGTACATGGGTCTCAGGGTCCGGAGAAAAGAGAGTATATCATCCAGGTATACGAAGACGAATCGGTGCACGAAGTCCCGCAAGACGTCATTAACCAAAGCTTGGAACAATCGCGGGGGCGTTAGTGAGGCCGAACGGCATGACCAGGTACTCAAAATGACCTAACGGGGTGTTTGAATGCCGTCTTCCATTCGTCTCCCTTCCGGATCCGAACTAGGTGGTATGGCGTTCCTAAGATCCAACTTTGTGAAGATTTTGGCTCCATGCAGGGGGGTGAACACCGAATCTAACAAAGGCAACGGGTATCGGTTGCGAACCGTGATCTCGTTCAGCCCCCGGTAATCAATGCATGGACGAAGACCGCCATCTTTTTGCCCACAAAAAAGAAACACTGCCTCCCATCGGAGAGGTGGAGTTACGGATCAGCCGGCAGCTAAGGAGTCCCGGATGTAGGTCTCCATTGATTCGCGCTCAGGTCGGGAGAGGTTGTACAGCCTGCTGGACAGGAACTCCACACCTGGCAACAAATCGATGGCACAATCGACGGACGATGCGGGGGGAGAGTGAGTGCCCGATCCTTGCTAAAAAACGTCAGCAAGATCATGGTAGCTCACCGCACCGCCGACAGACTGGGGGGAACTGTGACCTGCTCCTTAGCCTGGGAACAGGGAGGAACCGAGGATCCCAAACACAATCCGATGGCAGGCTCTCGCTCCACTGTACCACCCCACCACCCGCACAGCCCAATCAATCCGGGGGATTGTGTTTTCAACATCCAGGGGAACCCCAGAAGCACACGGAGGTAGAAGGAGTCACAAAAAAAACTCAATCTCCTCCCTATGATTCCCTGACACTACCAGAGTTACTGGTGGTGTCTTGTGTGTGATTAAAGGGAGTAGGGTGCCATCTAGTGCTCCGCACCTGCAAAGGTGTAGGTAGCGCCACCAGAGGGAGCCTACCTTCCCTGGCCCATCTGCTGTCTAGCAGATTCCCTTCTGACCCCGTGTCTAACAGTGCTGGGGCCTGAAGGGTTAAATACCCCACTAAGGATTGTAACTGGGAGCCGTATGGCAATATGTGTGTGTCCCACGTGAATTTCTTGGCCCACCCTAAGCCCAGTTTCTAGGGTGGGCGTTGGTGTTTAAACCGTTCGGGGCAAGTGCTCAATTGATGCTCCATTGAGCCACAAACAAAACACGCCCCGCGTGGAAACCTCCTCTGTCTATTAGGTGGTCTAAATGTGGCCCTGCTCGTGTCCATAGCTTCGTCAGCAGGGGGAGCTGTCGTCCCACGGGACGTAAGAGGCCAGGGAGGTGGGAAGGGCGGACCTTTCTCGGACCCGGAAGGAAGAGGGACGGCGCGCGCCCGGCCACGTCCTTCGTCTCGTTCCGACGGCGTTCCTCCAACCGATTGTCTAACCGTATAACGAGATCAATAAGCCCATCTAATTCCCGCGGTTCATCCTTGGCCACTAGGTGCTCCTTTAGGACTGACGACAGTCCGTTTACAAAGGCGGCGCGGAGCGCAGCATTATTCCAGCCGGACCTCGCAGCCGCGATGCGGAAGTCGACTGTATAAGCAGCTGCGCTTCGGCGTCCCTGTCTCATCGACAGCAGCACAGTTGAAGCGGTCTCTCCCCTGTTAGGGTGATCAAACACAGTTCTGAACTCCCTCACAAACCCAGTGTACGTGTGAAGGAGCTGTGAATTTTGCTCCCAAAGCACTGTAGCCCAAGCGCGTGCCTCTCCCCGAAGCAGAGTGATCACATAAGCTAGTTTGCTTGCGTCTGACACGTACATGACGGGACGTTGTGCGAAGACGAGCGAACACTGCATAAGAAAGTCCACGCACGTCTCCACACAACCTCCGTACGGCTCAGGAGGGCTTATGTATGCTTCAGGGGATGGTGGGAGGGGTTGTTGAACCACCACTGGAACATTTATATCCAGCACAGGGTCGGCAGGAGGAGGAGCTGCAGCAGCGCCCTGAGCGCTCGCCGCCACTTGCGCGGAGAGAGCTTCCACCCTGCGGTTCAGGAGGATGTTTTGCTCGGCTATTTGATCCATCCGAGCCATAAAGGCGGTGAGAATATGCTGTAGCTCACCAATCACGCCTCCTGCAGACGCCTGCGCTCCCTGCTCTCCCCATTGGTTGTTCAACAGCCTGGTGACGCCCCTCGGAGTCCATGACGCTGGCCGAGATATCCTGTTGGGAAAGTGTAGTGACACGGACCCACCAACAGGGGGTGTAAATGAACGGACAATGGAAGGAGTCAAATTATAACACTTTACTGTTGTGAATGACACAACCAAACACAGCAGATTACAGAATGTGCAAAAGTCAATCAATAAGGTGTCGTGTGGGCAGGCTCGACGATAGGAGACACCCGTCTGGAAACGAACCGGAACCACACGATTTCCACTGCCACCGAACCCGAGGAATACTGGAGCCGCCAAGTCCCGAAGTCCCCAGGTGGCCACCGTCACGGCGTGTCAGATCTGGTACTGCTGGCAGAAAGCAAAGACAGTTAAGGGTGGGTGTGTGAACACCCAGTAACAATCCTGGCGGGAATTCCACCTCCACCTCTCACTCAATACGTTGCAGCGATCCCTCATAGGAAAAAGAGTGCCGTCTTGCACAGCCTCCACAAAAAGGGCCGGTACTCCTGCAAACACTCACAATAAACTGTTTACAAAATACCACAAAAAGGCTGAGGATATTACCTCTGGTAGAAGATGATATCTCGGCAGTGTGGTGGAGGTGTCTTCCTGCTTTTATTCCAGCTGTGGATTGGATGATTAGTGACAGCTGTCACGGATGATGGGTGACAGCTGTCACCACGGCTTGTTCCTGAGGCGGCAGCGCCCTCTCGTGCCTGAAGCCCGCACTTCAGGCAGGGCGCCCTCTGGTGGTGGGCCAGCAGTACCTCCTCTTCTGGCGGCCCACACAACACATCTGGTGTTCTGTTGAGATGTGCAGTCTTGTTAAATTGTGCATCCCAACACATATTGCTGTTGTATTGTCATTCCTCGGTTGCACGGTCGGGGAGTTCAACGCAGTAAAGAGAGACACCGGGAGAAGTGTGGAACGGGGGAGGTGTGAAAGTCTGGGTAGAGAGAACGCATGCGCAGTTGCTCTGAGGACTGGCTTCTCGACAGGAATCCATCTCGTCGGGACACCGGATCTGTATCGGGATTCTGGGTCATGACTTCACTTTAAAATAGTCTTTGAAGGATTATGTCAAACTACTTCTTGTATTATCACCAAATTTGGACCACAGATAGATATCAAAATCCGGATTGGCAGACATCAGAAATCTCTGATTGGTGTTGTTTTTGATTTTTTTTTTTTTTTCTTTGTAGGAAAGTATTATACTGTTGTGCAATTAATGTCTTTTTCATAACAAGGTATTTCTCTTCAAAATAGTACAAATGTAATCTTGTAACAACAACAGGTTCTTTTGAGAGGAAAACAGTTGTAGTTATTAAGAGAATTGTAAACCACAGAGTATAACATTACCTTGTGAAAGTGTAACTTCTCCTTTTTGAGGAGAACATGTAGTTATGACACACAGTGCTCATACTACTTCAATATGACAGTATAATGATTTTGTAAGTAAGTAAGTCCCTTCGGCTGCTCCCTTGTTTGCACTTGGGGTCGCCACAAGCAAATCCAAGGTGGAGCTGCATGTTGAATTGGCACAAGTTTTACGCCGGATCCCCTTCCTGACGCAACTCCACATTACATGGAGAAATGTGGGCAGGGGTGGGATTTCAACCCAGAACCTTCTGAACTGAAACCAAGTGCATTAACCACTTGGCCACCCACCCCCCATAATGATTTCGTAAGTGGTACTCTTAAAAGAATTGTAAAATTTGGTAGGAAACTGTTATACTGTTAAGAGTTAAAAGTTGCAGTATTTAAAGGGAAATGTTCATAATTTAAGAAAAAAACAGTTATGTAAATAGTTATGGGAAAAATAGATCTTACTAGAGTAAATAGTATTTTGTAGGAAATGTACTGTTGGTATATGAATATGTTGAGGAATAATTGTACTGGTTCAAGACTGAAGTTGTAATATTTTGAGAAAAAAGTTATGTTACAATATCAAAGCCATATTTTGAGGGAAAATGTGTATGTTTATGGGATTTATAGTCACAACAACTTAAAGAAAAAGTCCTTTTTGATTACTAGAATAGAAAAGAAACTTTATTGTCATTGCACATACATACATACAATGAAACTTGTCCTCTGGATTGAACCCATTCTAATTACAGCTAGACACAATCCAACCACTAGGAACAGTGGGCGGCCACAGTCCGGCACCCGTGGACCAACTCCAGATGTCGATGCTGCCTTGATCAGGGGCAGAGAAAGGAGCAGACCCTAAATAAGCTTTTTTTTTTTTTTTTACTTTTTGATTGTGGGAGGAACCCCATGCAAACACGGGGAGAACATGCAAACTCCACACAGAACGGCTGGGAATTGATCCCACATCCTTCTTGCTGTGAGGCACCAGTGCTAACCACTAATTAAGTATGACATTTTTGAAGAAGTCAGTGCTATAGGATGCAACAAGTATCAAGATCTGACTTTCAGCTATTACAGGTGGTTTAATTTCACTTATAATTCACCACCATATACAACTTTCTTACTTATAATATTAATCTCATATCAGTTCAGTTTCCACTAAAATATATGGTATTTTTAGTGTTGATAATGTGACTACAGAATAGCTTTTATCTAATTTATTACATTAGTCTTGTAGCAGTATAACTTTATTCTAGTAATAATGTGATTTTGTTTATTATCATGGCAGTAGAACTGTTTTTATCAACATGTTAAGACTTTAAGGTTGAAGAAAAACATCAGCTATCAAAACCATAAAAACTTTGTTTTCTGCAATATTAATTTTTTTCTCACATTTTATGCTACTGTACTTGCTTTGATAACATCCACAAACATTGCCAGTGTCACAAATTTTCTGAATGTTGATAACTTTTTCATGCCAGTTGAACCTTTTGCCCTCAAAATATTATATTTCAAACTAATGTACATTTGCAGACTAATTTACTAATTTACATTTGCCAACCAGCCATTATTATTATTATTATTATTATTATTATTATTATTATTATTATTATTATTATTATTATTATTATTATTATTATTATTATTATCAATCTTGTCTGGTATGATGCCATATTGGAGTACAAACATGAGTTATTGGGGCAGCGAAGCCTTATTATTCTGACTTAATTCACAAAAGCAAGCATGATCCAAAATTACTGTTCAACAATGTGGCCAAACCTATTCAAGGGCATACCACCCACAAGATGTTTGCCATTTGCAGCCCAAAATGTCTTGGACTACTTTGAAAATAAAATGAAGGGTATCAGGTCAAAAACATCACAGCAAACTGTAGTCAGTCCAAGTGATTCTACACCTAAAGTAGGCATTAACTCATTTACCATTTTGACACTGTCTTGCTAGGTATGTTGTAGCAAATTGTGGATAATGAGAAACATACAACTTGCCTCTTTGATCTTTTATCAATTCAATTGTTTAAGTACCTGCTGTCTTCATTTGGACCCTCTGTGCTGAAAACTATACGCAACAAAAATATAAACGCAACACTTTTGGTTTTGCTCCCATTTTGTATGAGATGAACTCAAAGATCTAAAACTTTTTCCACATACACAATATCACCATTTCCCTCAAATATTGTTCACAAACCAGTCTAAATCTGTGATAGTGAGCACTTCTCCTTTGCTGAGATAATCCATCCCACCTCACAGGTGTACCATATCAAGATGCTGATTAGACACCATGATTAGTGCACAGGTGTGCCTTAGACTGCCCACAATAAAAGGCCACTCTGAAAGGTGCAGTTTTATCACACAGCACAATGACACAGATGTCACAAGATTTGAGGGAGCGTGCAATTGGCATGCTGACAGCAGGAATGTCAACCAGAGCTGTTGCTTGTGTATTGAATGTTCATTTCTCTACCATAAGCCGTCTCCAAAGTCGTTTCAAAGAATTTGGCAGTACATCCAACCAGCCTCACAACCGCAGACCACGTGTAACCACACCAGCCCAGGACCTCCACATCCAGCATGTTCACCTCCAAGATCGTCTGAGACCAGCCACTTGGACAGCTGCTGAAACAATCGGTTTGCATAACCAAAGAATTTCTGTACAAACTGTCAGAAACCGTCTCAGGGAAGCTCATCTGCATGCTCGTCCTCATCGGGGTCTCGACCTGACTCCAGTTCGTCGTCGTAACCGACTTGAGTGGGCAAATGCTCACATTCGCTGGCGTTGGCACGTTGGAGAGGTGTTCTCTTCACGGATGATGCGAAGGAGATGTGTTGCACTGCATGAGGCAAATGGTGGTCACACCAGATACTGACTGGTATCCCCCCCAATAAAACAAAACTGCACCTTTCAGAGTGGCCTTTTACTGTGGGCAGTCTAAGGCACACCTGTGCACTAACCATGGTGTCTAATCAGCATCTTGATATGGCACACCTGTGAGGTGGGATAATTATCTCAGCAAAGGAGAAGTGCTCACTATCACAGATTTAGACTGGTTTGTGAACAATATTTGAGGGAAATGGTGATATTGTGTATGTAGAAAAAGTTTTAGATCTTTGAGTTCATCTCATAAAAAATGGGAGCAAAACCAAAAGTGTTGCGTTTATATTTTTGTTGAGTATATTAACCTGTCAATTACAGCTGACACTGTTCCACCATGCTTTATATCTGCAGCAATTCGCTTAAATTCAGGATTGTTGGCTAATTGTAGGCTAGTATCAAATCTACCAGCAAGGTAGATTTGATACAGTCTAGAAAAAGTGGCTTCATAGCACCTTGGAGCTTATCTTGCTGATAATGATCTCTCTGAGCCCCTGGAGTTGGTGTTTAGAACTTATCACTCCATGGAGACAGCACTTACTGAAGGGATGAATTTTCTGCTGGCGATGGACTCATACCGCCACTGTGCTGCTACTGGTAGGAGACAGCGTAGCATTCGATATGGTTGATTACTGCATATTGCTGGATAAGCTTGATAATTACTTTGGTATCACTGGTTAGATTCTTTCATGGGTGACATCATATTTATCTAACAATCTCAATGTGTCTTGTATAACGACATTATGTTGAAATTTGCTCTGTTAATGTTCTATGGGGTACCACAAGGTTCTGTATTAGGTCCTCTGCTATTCTCCCTTAACATAGCATCTCTTGGACAGATACTGTGTTGCTCTAGAATTACTTTTCACTGTTATGCTGATGTCACTCTGTTTTATATGGCAATTAATGCAAATAAGCTCTCTGAAAATTGTATTTTAGAGTAGTGGCTGGCATTAGTGAAAAATGGGATGTGTAATTTCTGTCAGGACTCAGAAGGCAAGGTAAAGTTGATCATTTTAATACAGCAAGATAATGCACAGGAAGTTATAGTCTATGATGAATTAGATTTGGTGCTGGTTCCCATCATGGCAGAGCGTAGACCTGAGATTATTATGAATTCTGCTGATGGAAATGACAGGGGAAGAGCCTGCCCACAGGGACAGGATGGGGACCAACTGGTGACAATGGGGTGGAGGAAGGGCTGTCTGGACAGTGATCTGTAAACAGTGAGAGGTGAATGACAACATTGATGTTCAAAGGAATGTCCGTGGTTTCTGTTGGCTGAGAGCTAATGTCTGATGGAAACATGTGCTTCATTTAGAGATTAAAGATTATGTTAATTAACCCATTCTGAGTGACTACTTAAAAATCCCAGTCCTGTGGTAGAAGTTTTGCTACTCTGCATTTCTTACTGCTAAATTCCAATAATTTTAAGATGATGGTCATTGATCCTACGAGACACATGCATCAGTTTGATCAGCTAACATTAACACTGGATGCATGTGCCATTCATCATACACAGTAAAATTACCAGTGTTAATTTAACACTAGTAATTTTACTGTGTAGTAATCAAGCAAAAAAAAAAAAAAAAAATCTTGGGGTGATCTGTGAGCCCACCCTGTCCCCATACACCTACTACACATTACAGAAATGATAAAGATATGCTTCCGTTCACCTGTGATGGATTACTCACTCACTCACTCACTCACTCACTCATCTTCAGCCGTTTTTCCGGGACCGGGTCGCTGAGGCAACAGCTCCAGCAGGGGAGCCCAAACTTTCTGGGAATGGCTCGGTATGCCGCAATCAGAGGATGGATTACTGTAATGTCTTATTTTCTGGATAGATTAAAAAGCAACATGTATACAAACAAAATGATGACAAAAAAAAAAAATTACAGAACATGAATCTTAATCTTCTCTTTTTCTTGAATTATTACAAATGATACACTTGCATTTCATTTAAGCCATGACAAAACCATTGAAACTGTGCATCTTTTTCTTTCTTCTTATTGTTATTCTTCTATCACTCTGATGCATGTGTGTGATGTAGGTGTGAGGCGCGCGGCTCCGGCTCCGGCTCCGGGTTTTGCGGCTGGTCCTCTCTGGAGGAAGCCTCGGAATAACAAAGGCGTGTTTGAGAGCAGCAGCAGGCTGAGCTGCGCGCTGACGTCAAGGAACAATGTCTCTCCTCTCCACACGCACACACTCACGCACGCACGCACAAAGCTCTTCCCTGTTCGTGGTCACAGGCGGACTGACGCGCCCGCAGGGAGGGCCGCCGTGCGCGCTGCGCCATCAGATACAATCACTCCGTGCACAGGCTGGCCGTGCTCGCGCGCCCTGCTCGCACGCAACACTTCTAAACCATTTATTTGAATAAAAAAAAATAAAAAAAAGTTAAAGGCAGCAACAAGGCTGCAAAGAGAGCATTTTTTTGTAATAAATGTGTAATTACAGGTTTATCAGTAAAGGTCAGATCCCATGATGATGTCATCAATTCAGGGGTCAAATTCCTGTCAGGCCCTGTTTGGTGCCATTCTGCACTTCCTGTCTGCAGGGCTCCTGACATTGATGCAGCATCTGTGTCATATGGAGGTGGGGGTGGGGGGGATACAGGTCGGCTGTGTGTGTGTGTGTAGGGGGGGTGCAGGGAGGGGGGCGACTTTGCGTCTCAAGGACACTGTGGCCCCCGAAGCTGCCTGCAGACACTGATGGGGACAAATGCAGCCAGTGACATCACCAGCCCTGGCAGTCACTCATTTTTATTTCGGGGCCCCGGCGTCTTAGATGGAGATTGGGTGTGCAGTCAATGTCACGATGCTCTCGCTGTGAACTTGTGATCAGATTTTTCTCTGGGAAAGGCTTCTGTCAAGACCCTTGTCTTTGTTCTGGCACAAAGCTTCTGCCCGTGACTTTTTTTTTCTTCTCCCCCACTTGCCAAGTCGCAGCAGCGATATCAGTGTGTACAGTGAGATTCACAAAAGACTCAACCTGCACAAGCTTCAACCCTGAAATTCCCCCGGCTTCTGTTTATCAGGCAATACATTTTTTTTCCAATTGAAAGAAAAGAAAAATCTAATTATTGCACAACCTGTTTACTGATCCCACTAATGAAACAATGTGAGTAAACTGGCTGTATAGTCAGGCTACTCAAAAAAAGAAAATGCACGCACGCATGCTCGCACTATATTCTGCTTGTCTCTCCATTAGTGCTGTGGACATTATTCCGTATCTCAGTAACCTCTGGTTGCACAGTCTTATTTTTGGGGTCAAATTATTTGAAGGATACAAATTTCTGTTTGCTCTAATGGAACACTTTGTCAGAAACCGAAGCATTACTATGGTAACAGGCAAAAACATCACGATTCACTCCCTGCTCTGAGCTCAATAAGCACTGTGGCTGGAGAGCAGATTTTTAGCTTTCTGTAACTCAGAGATCCAGAGTTTCTCTTTGATTCAATTGAATATCTCCACCCGAAAATCACTGGAAATGCTTGTTTTGATGTTTCACCCAAATAAAGTTGGCCGTCACTCTGTTTCAATGGCCACTGAGGGTGTACTCACACTAGGTCCTCTGGACTGTGCCCAAATGTGGAGTGCAGTGTGAGTACACACCAGCGAAGGAGGCAGAAAGGGTAAAGTGATGGTTGGGCATAGTCCAAGGCAGCTGGACCTAGTGCGACTATGCCTTTGAAATGACCAGAAATTCTTGTTTTGACCTTGAAATTGATACAGTCCCCTTCACTGTATCTCAATAAACACTGAGGCAAGAGAGCAGAGCTTAGTGTTAAATTCTTCGGGTGCTCCAATTTTGTATTTAATTCAATTTAAGATTTTTTTAAGCAAATATATAGAAGGAAGTTTTATATCGGCCCAGAAGCCCATTGCTGCTGGTGCTTATCCTCGGATTCCAAAGTGAAGCAAATGAGAGTCTGTGACTCCCCCTGGATGGGACTCCAGTCCAACACTGGTTACTTCCCCAGCAAAGAATGGTACCCATGTACAGCTTGGTGGGCTTGGACAGTGCAGATAAAGTGTCTTTTCCAAGGACAGACAGGCAGCCTGACTTGGATTTTTCCTGATAATCACCAAAAATTCCTGTTTCAACATTGAAATCAATAAAACGACCCCTTGTTGTTGTTCAGTTACTACATAAAAACTACATCTTTAAATTACACAGCCCCTAAGTTTGAATTTCATCTAATTTAATTTTTTTTTTCCTGAAAATGACTAGAAATTCCAGATTATCCTTTAAAACTGATGAAGTGAGCCCTCACTTTATTTCAGTTAAAGGTCAACAAAATTACATTTAAATATTTATAAAGTACTTTTAAATATTTACCACTGAACATATGTTGACGTAAAGCAGAACAGAAATTGTTTTGTATCTTGGGTGTATATTAGCACTAAAATCATGATTATACAATCCAAAACAAAATCTGTTTAAGGAGCTACTTGGAACATAGAGTCATGTGTCGCAGGGAAAATAATTCCTGGGTGCTTGTAGGTTTCAGCCAAATCATAATGTTTTCTGGGTCATCCATCAAGGTTTTGTTTAATGCCATCTTACGATGACAAGTCCTGTTGTAGATGTCGTGGGGGCCCTCAGCCAGTCCAGTGACACTCTCCAGTTCAAAGCTCTGCTTTCTATGAAAGTCGGCGCTTTTATAGAAAGGGTGCAGCTCAGCATCAGTGAAATAATATGGCCAGATGGCTGCCAACAAGATGGATGGATTATAGGTGGGGTGACTTCAGCTTGACTTGGCTCTGTGTATAATTTCATACGAGCAGTATTTCAAAGGACTGCGCAAATGCATCAACAGAGAACAAAGGGAAGCTCTCTCACGAAAGCATGCCGCGACAAGGTTAATACATATTGTATTGTGGGGCGTGTATCAAATTAACACATGAAAACTGTTTAGCGCTTCGACATTAGAGAAGATCAAGGTAAGACTTGGCTCCCGACTTAACATGAAACAATTTCTCTTTTGCTGTAGGCCTTGTGGTCATGACAAGGTTCTTCTCTGCAGACTCGGTCGGGGAGTGATGGATGCTGCTGGGGCTTCATGTAGCTGCATGATGGAGGGAGACTTTCAGTTGTGCTGTCATCAGCGGTTTTGTTCACACAGAGGTGTGACTGTTGTTTACAGTGATATTGCACCTGATCGGGGTGTTCCGCAGGGACAGAAGAGTGGCTTTCTTACTAAATGCTGAATGCAATGTAGCCAGGAATGTTTCGTTACAGTGTTACGCATTATGTTACAGCGCTGGAGCCGCCGGTTTGACATTGGTGGAAATCCACACTGAAATGGCATATTTAAGAGTGAATTTATAAGAATCAGTATCTTTTTAAAAAATTGCCTTGAGAAAATTTTTTTTCAATACATTTAATGTAACAAAATATAGCATGGGCACCCCAATAGGCAAATTCACAAATATTTTCATTTTTCAAAAATACTATTTAAAAAATAGCCTACAATGGCAGTCATAGCATATATGTCCGCCAAGACCCCAGAGTTCCCCTTTATTTTCTGTTCCAATCCAAATTTTAAACCTTACTCGAATGTGCACCACCCCTATTCAAAAATGCATTTGGATTCTGGATCCAGACCAAACTACAGCTATGGATAGAAATTATAGATTCCTGAACACTCACCTTTGATCCTGATGGTGAGCCTGGTACAGTTGTATGCAAAAGTTTAATTTTTATGATTCTCCTTTATAAATCATTAGTTGTCTGGATCAGAAATTTCAGTTAAATACTGTATATCATATAGCAGATGAACACACTGATATTTGAGAAGTGAAATGAAGTTTCTAGTATTTACAGAAAGTGTGCAATAATTATTTAAACAAAACTGGGCAGGTGAATAAATTTGGGCACCCTCGTCATTTTGCTGATTTGAATACGTCGTAGCATTAATTACTGGAACACAAAACTGGTTTGGTAAGCTCATTGACCCTTGACCTCCTTACACAGGTGAATCCAATCATGAGAAAGGGTATTTAAGGTGGCCATTTGCAAATGTTTCCCCTCTTTGCATCTCTTCTAATGAGTGGCAACACGAGAGCCTCTAAACAACTCTAAAATGACCTGAAAACAAAGATTGTTCAACATCATGGTTTAGGAGAAGGATACAAAAACTATCTCAGAGATTTCAGCTGTCAGTTTCCAATGTGAGGAACATAGTGAGGAAATGGAAGACTGCAGGCACAGTACTAGTTAAGGCCCAAAGTGGCAGGCCAAGAAAAATCTCAGATAAGCTGAAGCGAAGGATGGTGAGAACAGTCATAGTCAACCCACAGACCTGCTCCAAAGACCTACAACATGATCTTGCTGCAGATAGTGTCTCTGTGCATCATTCAGCTATACAGCACACTTTGCACAAGGAGATGCTGTATGATGCTGTAATGCAGAGGAAGCCTTTTCTGCATACACACCAGAAACAGAGTCGATTGAGGTATGCTAAAGCATATTTGGACAAGGCAGTTTCATTTTGGAATAAGGTGCTGTGGACTGATGAAAGTAAAATTGAGTTATTTGGACATAACAAGGGGTGGTATACATGGGTGAAAAATACAGCATCCCAAGAAAAACACTTGCTACGTACAGTAAAATTTGGAGGTGGTTCTATATCATACTGTGTGGCTGTGTGGCCAGTGCAGGTACTGGGAAACTTGTTAAAGTTGAGGGTCACATGGATTCCAGTCAATATCAGCAGATTCTTGAGAACAATGTTCATGAATCAGTGACAAAGTTGAAGTTGCCCCGGGGCTGGATCTTTCATCAAGACAACGACCCTAAACACTGCTCAAAATCTACTAAGGCATTCATGTAGAGGAACAAGTACAACGTTCTGAAATGGCCATCTCAGTCCCCAGACCTGAATATTACTGAAAATCTGTGGTGTGATTTTAAGTGGGCTGTCCATGCTCAGAAACCAACAAACCTGAGATGTTTTTGTTGTGAAAGTGTAGGAACACAGACCCACAACAGGGGCGCAAATGAACGGACAATGAAGGAAGTCAAATAACAACACTTTACTGTTGTGAAAAAACACAACAACACGGCGAATGTGAAATTTAACAGTCAGTCAATTACAAGGGTGACGTGTGGGCAGGCTCAAAAATAAGAGACGTCCGTCCAAAGCAGAACCGGAACCACACGATTTCCTCTGCCACCGAACCCCGGGAATACTGGAGCCGCCAAGTCCCGAACACCCAGGTGGCCACTGCCTCCGCTTGTCGGATCTGGTACTGCTGGCGAGGAACAAAAACAGTTCGATGTGGGTGCGTGTGCACCCAGCAACACGTATGGTGGGAATGCCACCTCCACCTCTCGTCGAAAAAAGAAACAGAATATCTGCTGTCCAAAACACACAAGCAATAGATATTCCTGTCAGAGAATCAACACAGTCAGCTGAGATCGTTACCTCCTTGGTAGAGCGATATCTCGGCAGAGAAGTGGAGATGACGTCTTGCAGATATACCGCTGCGGATCAGATGATTGGTAACAGCTGTCGTAGGTGACAGCTGTCACCCCGGCTGCTCCTGTGAGATGGCAGCGCCCTCTGGTGCCTGGAGCCCGCACTCCAGGCAGGGTGCCCTCTGGTGGTGGTGGGCCAGCAGTACCTCCTCTTCAGCGGCCCACACAACAGGACCCCCCCCTCAACGGGCGCCTCCTGGCACCCGACCAGGCTTGTCCGGGTGGCAGCGGTAGAAATCGGCCAGGAGGGCCGGGTCCAGGATGAAGCTCCTCTTCACCCAGGAGCGTTCTTCGGGGCCGTACCCCTCCCAGTCCACCAAATACTGGAAGCCCCGGCCCATCCTTCGGACATCCAAAAGCCGGCGCACAGTCCAAGCCGGCTCGCCATCGATGATCCGGGCAGGAGGTGGTGCTGGACCCGGAGTACAGAGGGGTGAAGTGTGATGTGGCTTAAGTCGGGACACATGGAAAACGGGATGGATCCGCAGTGAGGCCGGAAGCTGAAGCCTCACTGCGGCTGGACTGATGACCTTGAGGATCTTAAATGGACCGATATACCGATCCTGCAATTTAGGGGAGACCACTTGGAGGGGAATGTCCTTAGTTGACTACCACACTTCCTGCCCTGGCCG